>NC_060273.1:33273089-33324115 GCF_021613505.1 Equus quagga | reverse complement strand
ATCCACCCGTCCACCCATCCACCCATCCACCCATCCATCCACCCATCCACCCATCCATCCATCCATCCATCCATTCAACACTGACTGATGTCTACTGTCTTAGGTCAGAGCCCGAGACAGGGATTTTTGTGCAAGGGCGCCATGGAGGCAGGGCTCTCCGGAAAAGCCTTTCAGGCAGTGAGGGAGCACGCAGGGCAGGTGAAATGCCCAGCAAGGACGTGACCTCGGCTGGAGCCGTCCGTCTTCAGCCGGGAAGTCGTCTCAGAGTCGTCTCCCCCTCGAGGCCGGGGGCCAGCCTTCTGAAACCCACATTAGTCCCTCATTGGCTGTGTGAGTTTCCTGGCGCTGCTATAACCAAGGCCCACACCCTGGGCATCTTAACACAACAGACACCTGTCTCACCGCTCTGGGGCTGGAAGCCTGAGAGCAAGGGGTCCACAGGCCGTGCCCCCTCTGCAACCTGTAGGCGAGAATCCCTCCTTTGCCTCCCAGCTTCTGGGGGCGCTCCTGGCTCACAGCTCCGTCACTCCACTCTCTGCCTCCATCACCACGTAGCCTCCTGCTTCTCTTCCTTCTCCAGACACCTGTCCTATCGGAGGAGGGCCCACCCGAATGGCCTCATCTTAACTTGATGATCCGCAGGGACCCTGTTTCCCAATATGTCCCATCCACGGGTACCGGGGTTAGGACCTCAACCCAGCTCCTTGGGTGGGTGTGGCACACGGTCAGCCCCATGATGCTGTCTGCGGGCTGCCTCAGCTCGGGGTGGGCAGTGAGACTGTGTCACCTCTCAGGACAGCCGGGTCCCCTCAGCAGAGGGCGATTTTGGGAGAAGGCGGCAGCTGTGAGCCGTCAGCAGCCAAGACTCAGGGAAGCAGGAGCGGGTGCAGCTGTCAGCCAGGGCGTCGGGCGGGACACCAGCTGTGTCTGTCCCACCAGGGGGCCGAGTTGCTGAGGTGAATGAGCAGGTCTGCACAGAGAGGCCACCTCCGAAGAGGAAAGATGTAGCCAGCCCTGCCGACGAGTGGAGAACGTGGGTGGCTGCAGAGGGCCGAGCAAGCGGGCCATTGGGTGGGGAGGTGCTGGGTGCTGTTGGGGGGGCGGGTAGCTGCGTAGGACTGGGTGGTCCAGGAGGGCCTCCCCGGGGTGGGGCAGCAGGCAGGCCCATGTCTGTGTCTCCCTGAGCTGTTTCCTCTTCAGCAGAGTGGATGGCCGGAAGGGACAGCCTGCGCCAGGAGCCCTCGCAGGGCAGGCGGTCCAGGGCGGCTGCTCTGGAAAGATGGTTTGTTTTTGGAAACTCCCAAGGATGTGGGGCTCCAGTGACCTGTTCCCAGAGCATCCTCTCGGGGGCTGGGGGTGGGCCCAGGGGTAGCCCTGGGGAGGGCCCTAAGCACCCCCTCCTGGCCACGCTCTGGTGGGAAGGCCGGGAGGGGACCCTGGAAAGGCCCACCTCGGGGGTGCCACGTCCTGCCCACCAGGCCCGGGGGATTCTCCCATGTCCCCTCTGTGCCGCCCTGCCCCGTCTCCCCGGTCTCAGAGCCCCCCGGGGGGCAGGAACCCGCTTTCAGAGGCCATCGTCCCCATGTTCATTAGAGGAATGTCAGAAGGACAGATAATGCCAGAAAAAAAGGAAAAAAACCCTCAACAAGCCACAAAACATCCCTTCTCCCCCAACACTCCCCACCCCGAGAGTCTGGGCGTTCTCTTCCAGACTCCTTCCTTGGGTGAGAAAAATGAAATTCCGTTCAAAAAACTGTTGACGGAAAACAGAGTCCGTGCCCAGCACTGGCGGAGCAGTGGGAGCTCAGCCCCGGGGAGCCCTCGGGCCAGGGCAGGGGTGGCGCTGGGGTCCCCTCCCGATGCCCCCCACTGAGTCATGTGTGTGTGTGTGCGTGTGTGTGTGTGTGTGTGTCTTCTCTCTTATAAGCACGCTCGTCATTGCACTTGAGGCCCACTGTAATCCAGGATGATGCATCTTGAGATCCTTACCTTAATTATATCTTCAGAGACCCTATTTCCAAATAAGGTCACATTTTGAGGTTCCAGGTGGACACATCTTTTGGGGGGACACCTCTCAACCGGCTACACCACTTGGCTGTGGGCGGCAGGGTGAGCAACTGCCTGGGGCTGGGAGGGTCCCCGGACACGAGATGTTCAGTCCCTCACAAAGTGGGACAGTACTGGGCAAGCCAGGTGGGTGGGTCCCACTGGCACTGAGTGCGGTCTGGGATCAGGCATTTTACATAATCAGCGGTTGGCAACACTTCAGGTGGGCTCTGGGAGGGCGGAGGGCCCCCTGCCCATCCAGAGCCGCTCCAGAGGGGACCCACTGTGGTGGAGGGCCCCCCCATGGCCTGCCTGTGGAATGGGCTCGGGGATGGGGTCCGGGGAGCCCTGGGCCCAGGGCGGGCACACATCCATCGTTCCTGTGGGCACCGCAGGAGACGCCCGGGGAATTTGGGGCCTCCCGCTCAGGGCTAAAAATGGTCCCAATTAAAATGGAAAGCTGGCATCGCCTCAGGCCAGGAGCCGGCCTCTTCCTTGGCAAGTCGGATGCTTTTCAATCCCCAGAAAGGATTAGGTCTCTAGGGACAACGTGGGTCCAAGAGGAGGGAGCCGAATTAAACACCCCACGGGGCCTGTTGCAGGCCCGCGGATTCCTGCGGGAGCTAAGCCTGTCCCCCACCACCCTGTGGGGCCCGCCGGGAGTGGGGGACAATCGGGCAGGGGCCGGCGACGGAGGCCGCGTCTGGAAGCTGCCACGGTGACGGACATTGACGGGGCTGGCGTGTGTCCGGGCTGCTGGCCATGGATCCGCGGGGTATTATGGGATGTGTTGGGGTGCTGGGGAGGTGCAGCACCCTGCGGCTGTCGGGCAAAGTGCCGGTGCACTGTCAGCGCCCCCCCAGACCCTTTTCTTTTGCATTTAAAAAAATCGTGGTAAAATATGCATAACGTGCAATTTACCGTTTCAGCCACAGTTAAGTGTGCATTTCAGTGGCGTTGGTACATTCACATTGCTGTGTAGCTGTCACCACCGTCCATCTCCAGAACGTTCCCATCTTCCCAAACTGAAACTCGGCCCCCTTCGACACTAACCCCCAGCCTGCCCCCAGCCCCGGGCACCCTCTATCCACCTTCTGCCTCTGAGTCTGACCTTCGATCCTCTGACACCTCACCCGTGTCAGAGGCCTGCCCTTGGGTTACTGTGGTCGCGTCGTCCGCCCGTATGGCAGAACGAGATCTGAGGCAGTGCCGGCTGGCCCAGGAGGGCCCGGCGGGCCTCAGCGTGCAGCCTCACCTGGCCTGGCTTCTCCCGCTGCCCCCTGGCCAGTGTCCCCTTAATGAACCGTCCCAGAGCCTGGAACAGAGAAGACCGAGCCATTCCCCCAAGACCCGCTGTGGCTCCCACTGCCCACCCAGCCGGACCACTGGAGCACCGGGTGACAGGCCAGGGGGACTCGGAGGGCCTCAGAGCCTGGCCGGTGAGCCCCAGGGGGCCAGAGCGCACAGGGACTCAGGGACATGGTCAGGGACTAGGGCCGCCCACCTGCTGTGTGGCCTCTTTTGGAGAAAGGACACTTGGCCTGGATACTCCGCCTGCCGTGGCCTCGACCGGCCCCTCCCTCTCACCGGCCTGCCTGTGCCCGGGCAGCCTCTGCCCCTGCCTGGGCAGCGGGTGGCGCGTGGGGAGCCCTCGAGGCACGGGGTTGGGGGATGTCAGGTGTCCATGGACACAGCTGCCCTGTGACTGTCCTGCGGCTCCTCCCCACAGACCACAGCCCTGTGGGACAAGGGACACGTGGGTCCTGCTCAGCGCTGTACCCCCTGCTCCCCAGGTGAGAGTAGGACTCTGCGCGTGCGTGCTGAGTGCAGCACTGGCCGCGGTGTCCTTTACCCAGGTGGCCCCTGCTCGTGTCCACCCTATGGCGGGGCCTGTGGGGCCCAGGGCTGTGAGTGACCGGCCGGCGGAGCTGCAGGCCCGGGCGGGCTGGATTCCAGGCTCCAGGCAGTGGCTGAAGGCGTCTCTAGAGGGAGGACCGCCCCAGGCCCTTCCACCCTTGGGCCCCTTTCACTGCCCCCTGGGACACCTTCCTGGCAGCACAGCCCGGCTCCCCCTCCCCACCGGCTCCCCAGGGTGGCCTGTCACCCCTGGTTCCAGCTCTGGACCAAGAGCTGGATTTTAAGCAACGGAATTTTGAGCGTTACTGAGCATCAGGTCCCGTCTCTGCTCCTCTGAGTGGGGGGCCGGGGGAGGCTGCACAGACGGGGTCTGACCTGGTCGAGCCAGGTGCTTCCTCCCCACCACCTGGTCCCTTGTCCAGAATTGGTGGCCTGGTGGCTGGGGGGACCTGGGGGGGGTGCATTTGATGAGCTTCATGGGGGCCGGCCTGCTGGAGCTGCTCCATGTGTGTCCATTTCCTTCCTGCCCTTCCTTCCACCCTCCTAAGTTCGCCTTGTCCCCAGGGCCCCACGGAGCTCTCAGAGAGGTGGGGGGCGGGTGGGCAGCGGGAGGAAGAAGCAAGCAGGCATTGAAGTCAGGTCAGCTGCTGCAGCCAGGCTCAGCTGCCCCCTGGGGGCCACGAGGAGGGCAGAGAGGGAAGGAAGGCAGGGCAGACGTGCGTCCACATGGGCGAGCGCGGTGCCAGGCCGCGTCCCCAGGCCTGCGGCCCTCCGTCACATCACCGCACTTCAGCAGCCTTCCTGCCCGCCCGCCAAGGGAAGGCACCTCCCCTCCCAGGGGTGGTGTCTGCAGTCCCATTTTGCAGACGAGGAAACCAAGTCCCCAGGGGAGCTATGGCAGGGCCGTTAAGCACGGGCCACCCGGCTCGGTGGCCAGTAGCCCCGCCGCCCTTTGCGGGGCCAGCTCGCAGACTGTGGCCCACCGAATCGTCCAGAGGCGGCCGGGGCAATTCTTCAGGGCAGGGGCCGAGCCAGGGCCCGACGGACACAGTCAGGAAGGGCAGATGCCCCGACCAGCGGCCGGGGGTGGTGCGGCCACCTGACCCCCCTTGGGGCCGATGATGCGCGAGGCGAAGTGGCAGGAAGGTTTTCCTCCCCAATAAAAGGAAGGAGAAGCTTCGCTCCTGCCTTCCTGTCTTAGACGTCTTTGCCCCAGAGGCGGCCCCTGACACAAGTATTTCGGGGCGAGCGAGGAACCCGCTGCAGGGAGGTGGAGAGTAAAGCACGAATGGGAAGGAGCCAAGAAAAGATGTGTTAGTGAGCAGGTGGCTGCCGTGGGCAGCCAGAGCACAAGCCCAGGGGGCCCTGGGGAGACAAGGAAGGGCACACACCTCCGAGCTCTGCCACCCAAGGGCGACTGATCCACCAACTCCCATCGGTGACCATGGAGGGCCGCCCCTGGGTGTTAGTCCCCACCCACCTTGAGAATGGCAACCAGGCTCTGGGTGGTGAGAAAGCCTTCAGACAGAGAAGTGCTGATACTGGCAATTAGCTGTTCAACTGGGCCAACGTACACTGAAATGGTGAGGACAAGGGCGTATGGGAGAGAATGTCTGGAGCTTCAGCAGCCATATTGTGATCATGAGGCACAACGCTAAGACAGCAGCATTAAAGGCTGAGGTGAATAAGCTGCTGAATTCTCCTACCTCAGTTCTCCTAATCTAGGATTCTTGTGATATGAAGACAGAGCCTTTTTTGCTTAAATCATCCTTAGTCAGGTTTTCTGTCACTTGTGGCTGAAAGCATCGCCACGGATAACAAGCGGCTCAGAGAGGGTGGGGCTGCCGCAGGCCACCTGGTGAGCCAGCAAGCAGTGGAGACAGGACTGGAGGGCAGTTCTCCTGCCCCAGAGCTCATGTAGCCTTCTCTCCCCCTTGGGGGGGGCCTTGGAGGACCTGGTAATGCCCTCTGGGTGAGCACAGCTCCTCTGGCCTCTATCGCTTCTTTCTTTTGCTTAACCAGCTGCCTGCATCTGCTCAGCGTGGACACGACCCGCCTCGGGCCCCATGTGCCTGTTCTCATGCACTCCACCCGTTCGCCAGGGCTCAGCCCGTGTCCCACTCCCTGTCTGAGTCCAGCCCCAGCGTGGGGCCAGCGTGTCTGGGTGAGGATCAAGGGTGACAGTCACCAGATTTACAACCAGCAGTAACCAGTCAGAGGAGACAGAGCCTGGCCGTGCCCCCTCGGCCCCTGCTGGCCCAGGCGTCCATCCTTTCGCTACCGGGAGGTCCGGGGTCCTGGGGAGGGCCCAGGTGGTGGCAGGGCGAGGGGCTTGGGCCAACAGCTCCCCACAAAACTGGCCCGGGAGTCTTTAGAATTTAACCATTGCTTTGCTTGGACCCCACGTGCCGCCTGTCGTCCTGGGTGGAGGCTGGGGTTCACCTCCTGCAGGGGCGTCCTTGGTCCTTCCTGCGTGTGGCAGCCGCACCCACTTGAGGACCTGAGAGGTCACTCCCCCCAGGGGCACTTCATCTCGGACACCTGGGACGCCCCGAGGAATGCGACCATCCCAGCCCTAAGACGCCCACCACTGGGCAGGGGCCACAGGTGTCCAGGCTGGGACGGGGCAACGAGGGGCCGGAGGAGATGCCCACGGAGGAGGGGAAGCCTGAACTCAGACCCGCCCGAAGAATACCATTGTGGGTAGAACAGTGTCTCCCTTCCCCAAAAAAGACGTGTCGAAGTCCCGATCCCCTGATACCGTTCACAGGTACGACCTTATTTGGAAATAGGTGTTGGCAGGTGTAACCGAGTTAAGAGGAGCTCATTAAGGTGGGCCCGCAGCCAACAGGACGGGTGTCTTTATACGGGGAGAGAGGCGAGGAAGGGCCCCCTGCAGGTTTCGGGGGGAGCCCGTGGCCCCTCGATCTCAGAATTCTGGCCTCCAGACTGTGAGAGAGTGAGGCCGGCCAGCGGATGGGACTTCAAGACGACAGCCCCCGGACACCCACCCAGGTGTGGAGGGTGGGCTGGGCGGAGGGGGCCTGGGCAGGGGCCGGGGCGGCTCTGGAGCCTGGGGCGACCTCCACTGGCTTCTGGGGGAAGCAGGGCGTGTGCGTGTGTACGCATGTATGTGTGTGTGCACCCACGTCCGTGCGCGGTGTCTGCCATGCTTTGGGAAGGCCTGGGTTCTCGGCACGATGCTTGCATACCGACATCCAGGCGGCCCCAAAAGAGCGCGGTGGCCATTCTGGTTACCATTTCTCTGCAACCAGCTGCTCCTAAACATAGCAGCTTAGCACCATCTTTATTTAGCCCAGGATTTTGCGGGTCAGGAAATCAGGAAGATGCTCAGCCAGGCGGTCCCCACCTGGGGTCCCTCATGCGGTGACGGTCAGATGTCCCCAGGCGCTGCAGTCACTTGAGAACTCAGCTGGCCTGGGGTCTGGAAAGACTCTGGGCTGGCAGGTGATGCTGGCGTAGGCGGTGGGGGCAGGGGGGCTCCATGGGGCTCTCGGCCAGGACACCTGCAGCCCGGTGGCCCCTGCTGTGGCTGGCCTGCCCTTGAGTGCGCCGAGAGCCAGGTGGAAGCTGAAGCCTTCCGTGACCTAGCCTCGGACATCACAGGTGACACCTCTGCCCTATTCTTTGGGTCGAAGCAGTCACAGGCCTGGCCTGCCCTGGACCAAAGGGAGGGGACTCAGACACGGCCTCATGCTGGGGTGTGTAAAGAATGCACGGGCACGTTTCTGGTTTTTTTGTTTCTTGTTTTTTGAGGAAGATTAGCCCTGAGCTAACTACTGCCAATCCTCCTCTTTTTGCTGAGGAAGACTGGCCCTGAGCTCACATCCGTGCCCATTTTCCTCTACTTTATATGTGGGATGCCTGCCACAGCATGGTGTGCCAAGTGGTGCCATGTCTACACCCAGGATCCGAACCGGCGAACCCCAGGCCGCCGAAGCAGAACGTGCGAACTTAACCGCTGTGCCACCGGGCCGGCCCCTGGGCATGTTTTTAAACTGTCAGTGGCCCAAGAGAATGCCTACCCCACGTGTTGGTGGCCGTCTACACTGGACACCTGTTCTTCAGTTGGCTGGGTCCCCGCCTACCTCCAGCCGGATGCTGAGCTCCTCCCGAGGGTCGGGTCCCGTGAACAACGGAGGAGGAGCTGGGTGAATATGTGAGCCAGGAAGGGGACGGGAGGGTCCCCGAGGGCGGGTCCAGCTAGTCTCCTGGGGCCGCCCTAACATATTACCCCAAAGCGAGTACCCGGGGTGACCTCATCTCAACCACATTTTAATTGTAACCCTTTTAACAACGTTTACAAAGACCCTGTTTCCAAATGAGGGCATGTTCTGAGGTCCCGCAGACATGAATTTTGGGGGGGGCTGCTCTTCAACCCAGCAAGGAGCTGCTTCCCCATGGGAGGTTTCTCAAGAGCCCCCCCCCCCCCCCCCCCCCCTCCGCCGTTGCCCCCCCCCCCCCCCCCCCCCCCCCCTCCCTCCCCTCCCTGCCCCTCTGCGTCCCCGCTCTGCAGTCTGGGCCCATAAAGAGGCGATGAAGGTAGTGAGGTCTCTGGGGTGGGGCCCCAATCCAGCAGGACCGGGGTCCTATAAGAAGAGATGAGGACACAGACACGCAGAGGGACAAGCAGGTGAGGACACGGGGAGAGGACGAACGTCTCCACGCCCAGGAATGAGGCCTCAGGAGGCGGCAGCCCTGCCCACACCTCCGTCTCGGACTTTCTGCCTCCAGAACCGGGAGAAAGAAACGTCTGTCATTTAAGCTGCCCCTGTGCGTGGTGTTTGTTACAGCAGCCTGAGCAGACCAGTACGAGGGGCTTGGGAAAAAGAAGGAGGTGGCTCTGGACATGCAGACAGGTAAAGATGTTCCTGCTAGGGGCTGGCCCCGTGGCCGAGTGGTTAAGTTGCGTGCTCCGCTTTGGTGGCCCAGGGTTTCACCGGTTCGAATCCTGGGCGCGGTCATGGCACTGCTCATCAAGCCATGCTGAGGTGGCGTCCCACATGCCACAACTAGGAGGACCCACAACTAAAAATACACAACTGTGTATTGGGGGGCTTTCGGGAGAAGAAGAAAAAAACCGGAAAAAGAAAGATTGACACCAGATGTCAGCTCAGGTGCCAATCTTTGAAAAAAAAAAAAAAGTAACCATGCCAAAAAAAAAAAAACCCACAGGAAAAATAAAGACGTTCCTGCTCCGTTTTGGAGGCCCAGCAAGCCGGGAACAAACCCACACACCCGTCTGCAGGTCTAGGCCGAGAGAAAGATGAGTGAGGGCCACCCCGCGACCTGTTGTGACACTGGGATTCCCCTTATTCCACATCCTCTGGTTGGAAGCTTTCATAGAAGCGTGGGTGACGTTCCCTAACTGAAAACAAACACAATTTTAAAGCCCTCCCTTCTGTCTCCCCTGCCCCGCCCCCGCCCTGGGATGCCCCTGCTGTCGGCACCCCAGGTTGTTTGGGGCTTTTCCTGCAGACCCCGAGGACCGGCTGGCCTTCTCCGTATCATCCCCACAGCATCTGCTTCAGCTCTGTCTCCCCCGAGCTGGGAGCTCCCCGAGGGCAGGGACATCGGTGTGTGCCCGTGTGCCTCCAGCGGCCGCGCCAGCCGTATGGTTCGCGATGGCCTGTTGAACGAATAATTGAGGCTGAGGATGGGATGTGTCAGGAGCGGCCTGATGTCCCCGTTCCCCGAGGGAGGGTTGGGTCCCTGAGCTCCACCGTCCCTACATCCAAACAAGCTGGGTGTGGGTCCTGGTGGCGCAGGCAGGCCCAGGCAGGGCTGGCGGAGGGCGCGGGACCCCAGCGCAGCTCCTCGCACGCGGGCGGCGGAGTCGCGAGTCCCACTGGGCACCCTGGGAAGCACTTGGCTTGAGGAGCCTGGTGGACGGGGCGCTGGGCAGCCGGTGGAGGCCAATGGTGACGCCGAGGGTGGCTCTGTGACCTGCTGTGAGCGGACCCCAAGAGAGGGGCGACTCCACCTCCGCCCCACCCTCATCCCTGTCCTCGGCCTGGCACACCCGGGAGCTGAGAGCCCTAGAGAGCAGTTCTGGGGACGGCAGCCTGAACCCCCTACGACGTGGAGGCACTGGCGACAGAGCCACACGGTGGGGTGGTGGCTGGGACTGATGGGGAGGGGGGACGGGAGAAGGGACAGTGCTGGGACAGGAGGGTGAGAAATGCTTGTGTTTGCTGAGCAGCTCCCGACATGCTCTGCTTCGTACAAATGACCCCGCACCTTGGGCCTGAAAGCCACCATTTTATTCCACTCGTGGATTCTCTGGGCCCAACGTTTGGGAAGAGCACGGTGGAGATGACTTGTTTCCCGTCCTTGATGACTGGGGCCTCACCTGGGATGACTCAAAGGCTGGGGTGAGGGGCCGGCCCCGTGGCGCAGCGGTCACGTGCGCACGTTCCACATCGGCAGCCCAGGGTTCGCCGGTTCAGATCCTGGGCATGGACATGGCACCGCTCGTCAAGCCATGCTGTGGTAGGAGTCCCACATATAAAGTAGAGGAAGATGGGCATGGATGTGAGCTCAGGGCCAGTCTTCCTCAGCAAAAAGAGGAGGATTGGCAGCAGATGTTAGCTCAGGGCTAATCTTCCTCAAAAAAAAAAAAAAAAGGCTGGGGTGATGAGAACCACATGAAAGCATTTTCCCACACACGTCTGGCAGCTGGCTGGGAAGACACCTGGGGCTGTTGAGGAGGACGCCTACTTGTGGCCTCTCTGTGTGGCCTTGGCTTCCTCACAACATGGCGGCCGCAGGGTGTGGGATGTCCTCATGGCGGCTCAGGACTCAACAGGTGGTGTCCCAGAGAACAAGGCAGCAGCCGCCATAGAAGTCACTCAATGGGTTATTCCACTTGTACGAGCAAGCCAGAAACCCAGATTCCAGAGGAGGGGGCAAGGATCCCACCTCTCGATTGGAGGCATGGCAAGATTCTAGAAGAATCTAGAAGGGAGGACCACGTAGGAAGGGAGGATGCTTTTGATGCTTTTGGAAGCATCCTTCTGATCTTTGCTTTCACCTCCACTCTCTTCCTTTGTGTGTGTCTGTCTCTGCGTCCGAATTTCCCCTTTTCACAAGGACGTCGGTCATATTGAATTAGGGGTCCACGCTACTCCAGGACGACTCCTCTGAACGAGTTGCATCTGTAAAGACCCTGTTTCCCAATACGGCTGCCTGCTGAGGTGCCGGGGTGAGCTGTTCAGTATATAAATTTGGGGAGACAGAGCTCAGCCATCACACGAGGTGAGGCCGTCAGAAAAGGTGGTCCAGCTTCGTTCCGAGATGCTCGCTTTTGGGACCTTGAACTTCCATGGGAGAGCTGAGACCGCCACGCTGCGAGGAAGCCCCCGCCACACGGAGAGGCCACGTAGGTGTTTCAGCCCACAGCTCTGGCTGAGGTCCCAGCCAACGGCCAGCGTCCGCCACCAGACGTGTGAGTGAAGGAGACTCCGGAGGGTTCCAGCCCCCCAGCCTCGTCACCCCAAGGCTCAAATCTTCCTAGGAGAAGCCTCAGACAGCATGGAGCCTGCTGGTTCCTCTTCCTCGCCTGTCCCCACGGAGCTCTCTGGATAGGGGGCCTGGTCCTCGGGGCTGGACCCTGTGGAAGGGGCATTCCTACACCTAAGTGGGGACCTGAGGCAAACCGACGGCCGGTTCCATCGCCCACCCCCTGCCCTCTGTCTGGGGGAATCTGGGTTTAATGAAACTCAAGACGCCTCACTGAGCTGCAAGCTCGGGAGACGGGGCTGGGTCTGTCCTGCAAGTGGCTGAACAGCCCCCACCCAGGGCTGTGCGGGAACGGGCTCCCACCAGCTTGGGAGAGCCGCCTGGAATTTTCAGGAATCTTGTAAACAGGTTGCCAAACGCGGCTGTTATTAAACATTAGATGATAAAAACTTAACGTTAAATGAACTATATGGAAAACAAAGGCGGGAAAGACTCAAACCTCACCATTTCCGAATTATTTTCCCACAGTTTAGTCTCGTCTACGCTTTCGAGGCTGTTTATGTTGATTGTATCCGTACAGTAGAAATAGTATATGATGGCGCGTCACTGCCCGGCCCTTCCCAACTCTGCGTCCAGTGGCAGCTCGAAGGCGGGACTATTTACACCACAGAGACCGGTGGATGCTACAAATCAGGGCTTCCCTCCCGTCCACCCCCGAGAACCTGTTGTTGAAAATTCACCAGCTGGGCCCGCCCGGTGGCGCAGCGGTTAAGTGTGCACGTTCCGCTTCGGCGGCCCGGGGTTTGCCGGTTGGGATCCCGGGTGCAGACATGGCACTGCTTGGCACGCCATGCTGTGGCAGGCACCCTACATATAAAGTAGAGGAAGGTGGGCACGGATGTTAGCTTGGAACCAGTCTTCTTCAGCAAAAAAAAAAAGAGGAGGATTGGCAGCAGATGTTAGCTCAGGGCTAATCTTCTTCTTCAAAAGAAAAAAGCAATTAAATTAACTTTAAAAAAAAGAAAAGAAAATGTACCAGCTACCACTGCAGTGGTGCTCATGGGGGCAGGTTTGGGACGTGTGTGTGACTGCTGGACCTCCCATGGGAGGTCCCTGAAGCATGTTCTCAGAAACTCTTTTCAGCTGAACCTTGCGTTTTAGTCACCTATTGCCGTGTAACACACCACCCCAATGCTCCTGGCTCACAATGACGACAATTATTTATTTGCTTGTGAATCTGCAATTTGGGCCGATCTTGGCAGGGTCAGCTCACCCCTGCTCCACGTGGCATCTGCTGGGGCACCTACTGGGGCTGGATGCCCTTTTCTGAGGAGCTCACACACACACACACACATGCACAACCGGGCCTTCCACGCGGGCCTGTCCTCGGGACCTCTGGGCTTCCTCGCAGCATGGCGGCTGGGTTCCAAGAGGGAGCACCCAAGAGGCAAAAAGCAGGAGCTGGCAGTTCTGGGAGGACTGTCGACTCCGTCACCTTCTGCCATGGAGGCCAGCATCAAGGGGAGGGGACGGGAACCCCACCTTTCCACAGGAGGAGCGTCAAAGGATCTTGGGGCCGTGTTCTCACATCGCCGCCCCTGGGAGGCCAGAGTGGCTGAACCCTCTCTTTCCATTTCTCGTGTCCTTCGGCACCGCCATGCCCCTTCCCTGGGCCCTGCAGAGGCTCCCACTGTGCCCGGCCCAGCCAGGCCGCGGGTGACAGCACCAGTGGAAGACGACGGGGGTGGGTTCCCATGCTGAACACTCGTGTCAACGCCCATGTCACAGATGAGAAGACTGAGCTGACCGGGGTCACAGGCGGAAAGGGACAGAGGTGGGATTGACTGTCGATCTCCCCTCTTATATTCCATCCACGTCCCCTGTCTCTAGTGACTTCGGGGACCATGACCCGTTCAGGCCTCCGCCGCCTCCAGCCGGACGCGGCTTGCAGAGCATCCCTCCCGTCCTGCTCGGTGCTTGGAGGCAGCCTCCGGCCGCTGGCGAATTGAGCTGACCTGTAATCTGTGCCTTGAGTACGAAGATGCGGTCGTCGCCAGAAGAGAACCGAAACCAGCCTTGAATAATTCCTGTGCTTTCAACGAAAACACCAATAAAATGAAAATTTGAATAAACACCACTCAACCCGCCCAGGCGTGAAGGGGAAAAGAGATGCCTAAAAGCATGCGAACCGGGCTCCTGTGGGCAGAGGTGCTGGGGCCTCACTCCTCCTGGAGGCTGCACAGGCCCCGGCTCACAGGGAGGAGGTCAGCGGCCGCCATGGGCAGCCCAGGGCAGCCCGTCACTGGGATGCGAGGCTTTGCTGGCTCTCTCTCCTCCTCCAGGCCCAGCATGCCACTTGCTGGCAGGCCTCCAGGCCTTAGCACAGGCTGTTCTTCCAGCCTGGAATGCCTGTCCGTGATGTCCCTGCCTAGCAAACTTCTATGCATCCTTGAAAACCCTACCAAAATGATGTCACTTGATTCATTCATTGAGTGGACATTCACCGAGGTCCACTGGGCTGGGTGTGGCCAAGAGAGTGATAAAAAAGCGAAGGAGCCTTTGGTGTGGGTGTATCACGGACTGAATGCTTGTGTCCCTCCCGCAAATTCATACATTGAGATCCTAACCCCGAAGGGGGTGGTGTCCGGAGGCGGGGCCTTTGGAAGGTGATTAAGTCATAAGGGTGGAGCCCTCATGAGTGGGGTGCGTGCCCTCATAAAAGAGACCTCAGAGAGCTCCCTCCCGCCTCCGTCACATGAGGACACAGCCAAAAACCGGGAAACCTATGAACCAGGAAGCGGGGCCTCACCAGCCGTGGAACCTGCCGGCGCCTTGATCTTGGGCTTCCAGCCTCCAGATCTGTGGGGAGTAAATGTCTGTTGTTCAAGCTGCCCCATCTCAGCTGTGGCAGCCCGAGCAGACCCAGACAGCCCTGCAGGCTTGTGGGGGTGACAGACACGTAGGAACCCTTGTCAGAGAGGGGACAGGGGCCCCTGGGAGGGAACAGCACCGTCAGAGCATCTGAGCTGAAGTCCCTTCTCCGTCACCATTGGGCTGCATGACCTGGGACAAGCCACTTCTCCTGTCTGGGCCCCTGTTTCCCCAGGCTCCATCCACCCCCTTGAGACGGAGAGGCAGCCCCCTGGATGCACGGCCCATGACACGGCGGTGCTGTCACCCTGCCCCACACCCAGACAGACCGGGAAAGGAGGCCCCCTGGGCCAGGCGCTCTCAGGTTCCAGCCCCTGCTCTGCCAGCGGCAGCCCGGGTGACACGGACAGAGGCAGTCCTTCTGAGCCCCTACTGGCCTCCCTGGGGAGGGGAGTCCCCCGGCCCTCTGTTGGGGGCCCGCCGTCAGAGATGATGTGGCTGGAGAGGGTCAGCAAGAGCTGGCCGTAGGGGACGCCCAGGGGGAGATCCTCACGACCAGGCTGTGAGTACAGGTCGTTAATTTGGGGGGTGACCTAGGGAGGTAGGGCAGAGACAGGCAAGGAACCCAGCCAGACCCTGGCGTGTCATCAGGCCAACAGGCACTGTGGGCAGCCCTGCTGGGGACCCCCAGAGACGGCAGAGAGCAAGGTAGGGAGCAGGTGACCTTTCTATCCAGTCAGTCGCTGGGGAGGGCTGCCGGGGGGGGGGGGGGGGTTAGGATGGGGGGGTGGGAACCTCACTTCCCGATCCGCCCGCCTACCCTGTGCCTGACCAGGGAGCCCTCCTGAGGAAGGGTGGCTGCTGACCGCAGGCCCTCCGGAGAGGGGACGTGCAGGGGAATGGGTGCCATGGGGAGCTCGGCCCCTACATGGGACCTCAGTCTCCTCCTCCGCATCCTGGCGGGCTGGAGGACCCCACGCCTCCTGAAGGAGGGGCTTCGCTAGGATGGGGCAGAGGCCCAGGGCGCAGGGTCGGGGCTGCAGGGTGAACTGTGTGCCCCCAAAAGCTATGTTCCAGCCCTGACCTCTGGACCCTCCGAATGCGGCCTTATTGGGAAGTAGGGTCATTGCAGAGGTCATGACAGTCGTGCGTCCTCTAACGACGGGGACACGTTCTGAGGAATGCGTCCATAGGCGATGTGGTCGTTGTGCGGACATCTCAGAGGGCACTCACGCAGACCTAGATGGGACAGCCCGCGACACCGCTGGGCTGCAAGGTACTCGTCTTATGGGACTACTGTTGTCTCTGCAGTCTGCTGTTTAGTTAAAATGGAGTAGGGTGGGCCTTGAATCCAACATGGCCAGTGTCCTCATAAGAAAAAAAGAAGAGGGGTCGGCCTGGTGGCACAGCGGTTAAGTTCACACGTTCTGCTTCGGCGGCCAGGGGTTTGCCAGTTCGGATCCCGGGTGCGGACATGGCACCGCTTGGCAAGCCATGTTGTGGTAGGCATCCCACATATAAAGTAGAGGAAGATGGGCACGATGTTAGCTCAGGGCCAGTCTTCCTCAGCAAAAAAGAGGAGGATTGGCAGTAGTTAGCTCAGGGCTAATCTTCCTCAAAAAAAAAAAAAAAAAAGAAGAAGAAAAGAAAAGACCCAGAGACCAACCCATGCCCAGGGGAGAGGACCACGTGCAGCAGACCCTGAGGGAGGATGGCCGTGTGACGATGGGGGCAGAGACTGGGGTGATGTGGCTTCAAGCTGAGGAACACCGAGGACTGCCGGTCCCCCAGGAGCCGGGAGAGAGGCCCGGAGCTGATGCTCCACCCCAGCCCCTCCCCTGAGAAGGAACCGGCCCTGCTGACACCTTGATGCTGAACGTCTGGCCTCCTAAAGTGAGAGAGGGCATTTCTGTTGTCTTTTCGGGTGTTGGTGGCCATTCGTCACGGCAGCCACAGGGCAGCGGCTTCGGTCCCATCCTGGTCCAGAAGCAGTGGGGCAGCGGCCTGGGGACAGGGCTGCCCGCAGCCTGCGCTGGGCCAGTTGTGAAACCCTCCTTCCTGAGCACGTGCCCAATACCCAGCCCCCCCTGGTGGAGGGAGGGAGGGAGGCGGCGGTCACCCCCGGCCATGGGGCTCCCGGAACACCTGCTAGTGTTTAGAAAGACGAGCGCCTCGGCCGCCATCTGCACATTTGCCACAGGCACACACACCCTCACTTGGTCCTAGGAGAGGAGGTGTGTTCAGCCCCACTTTACAGACAGGTAAACTGAGGCTCAGAGAGGGGAAGTGACTTTGCAAATGTCACACAGCAAGTGGGGGGCAGGGCCAGGACTTGAACCCTGGCTGGGTGGCTCTACAGTCCAGCCCGTTCTCTCCCCAGGTCATTTGATCAGCTCCTGCCGGCAAGGGCAGCCTGGCCGGGGACAGACCAAACTGAGTTCCAACCCTGGCCACCCCCATGGGACCTGGGCAGCCACAGAGCCCCTGGCCTCCTTCACGCAGCTCTGAGGCTTCCTTTCCTTCTTCTGCGATTTTGCGTCTGGCGATTGGTGCCCGCTGCTGGCGGGTGGGGACCTCCTCGGGGCTGTCTCTCTGTGGGACTGCCTACATGCAGCCACCTGTGGCTCAGCTCAGGGGTCCACACTTGAGCGTCCTCGGGCACAAGGAGGATGCTGTATCTCCTTCTCTGACCTCGCCTTGGAAGTCACACGGCGTCACTTCTGTGCATCTGGTTATAAGACACAAGGTTCCACTTCCAATGGGAGGAACATCAAGGTCACACTGTAGCGGGGAGACATTGTGTGGCCATCCTCCGAGGATACAATGTGTCGCAACGGTTACTTGGGAAGCCAGGCCCCGTGCCCCACAGTGTGACAATTTATCCTCTAGAGTTGGAACTGTGACCTGGCATGCCTGGGTGGGCAGAGTGTTAAGAGACAGAGAGAGGGATGGGGGAGGAAGAGGGGGGAGGGGTGAGAGGAGGAGGGGGGAGGGGTGGGAGGAGGCACAAAGGTTTGAGGCCGGTGGTGCAAGTGGAGCCACCGGTGGTGAAGGTTTGCCTCTTGGGCAAGGCTGTGTGATAAATCTCACCCATCAGTCATTCCTCAGGTCTGATTAGATCTGGCCCTTAGAGGAGAGTTTGATGGGTAGACAGTTCACCTGCAGTCTGCTTTCTACTCGGCATTACTCCTTTTACTACCAACTCTCCCGATGTCTCTTTGGGGAACTGCGTCTTTCTTGCTGCAGACGTGAGGTTGGCCATATCCCACCACACAGAAGGAATTGATGTTTGTAGGAGAGAAGGGGGCCAACGGAAAGGGAAGTAGAATTGAGAGGGAGGGAGAGAGTGGGAAGGGGGGGGTGCATATCCTTGATCCATCCATACCTGAAGGTGTTACACTTCTGGGTTTCCTAGTTGTGGAACCCAGTATTTCTTTTATTTAAAAGAGTTGGGTACCACCCACTTACAACGTCTCTTTCCTCCTTTACAGTGAGGCCCTGCATGGACTGGCCCCTGCCATTGCTCCCGGGCCTGTCTTTCTCCTTGGTAGTGCTCACCATACTTGTAGCCCCACTTGCCCGGACCTGGACCGTAAGCTCCACAAAGAGAGGACTCTGGTCCCTTCTGTTTACCATTTTATCAGTGCCTAGCACAGAGCCCGACCTGGCGAGTATTTGCTACAGAAACATGAGTGGAAACGCAAGGAAATGGGTATGTGGCCTCAGGAAACCATTAGCCATGAGGAGTGGTCTAGCAGAATCTATGTAAGGCTTGCAAACTGGGGACTGGCTGGTGGCCCACCCGTGTGCTTTATTTTGGTCAGCACAGTGTTACAAACGGTGCCCAGGACAGAACACAAAAAACCAAAACCCAAACAATCTCATTAAAAAATGGGCAAAGGGCTCAAATAGACTATTCTCCGAAGAATTCATACAAATGGGCAATAAGCTCACGAAGAGATGCTCACCATCACTAATCATTAGGAGAATGCAAATCCAGAGCACAGTGGGACACCACCTCACACTCATTAGGATGGCTGTTAAAAACCCCCCACAAGATAACACGCGTTGGCGAGGACGTGGAGAAATTAGAACCCTCGAGCATGGCGGGCGGGGACATAAAATGGTACAGCTATGGGGGAAAACGGTATGCAGGTTCCTCCAAAAACGAAACACAGAATGAGGCTTTACACCCGAGAGCGGAAAGCAGGGGCTCCGAGAGCTCCTCCTTCACAGCAGCGCCATTCACAACGGCCCAAAGGTGGAAGCAGCCCAAGCGTCTATTGACAGATGAGCAGAGAAACAAAACGTGGTCCATCCATGCAATGGAGTATTATTCAGCTTTAAACAGGAAAGAAATGGTGACACACGCTCCAACATGGACGCACCTTGAGGACACAATGCTACGTGAAATAAGCCAGTCACAAGACGACAGATACTGTGTGACTTCACTTATGTGTGGGATCCAGAGGAGGCAAATTCACACACAGAAAGAACGGCTGGTGCCAGGGCTGGGGCTGGAGGAGGATGGGAGTTAAGTGTTTCATGGGGACAGAGTTTCAGTTTGGGAAGATGGAAAAGTTCTGGAAATGGATGGTGGTGATGGTTGCACAACAATGGGAATGTACTGAATGCCACTGAACCCTGCACTTAAAAACGGTTAAGATGATAAATTTTATGCTACGTATATTTTGCCACAGTTTTAAAAAAAGCGCCAGGGTTCACGGATCGGGAGATGTCACATTCCAGCTGTAGCGGACATCACCCCGTGCTCACCCATCTCTGCTTTTCCTCCCCTTCCTGGGCACAGGGCTTATCCCACTTCCCAGCACCCCTGAGTTGGGCTTTGCCCTGCTGACCCCTCCAGATGCTGCCCCTCTGCTTGTCTATGGCTCTCGCCTGGCTCTCGTGGGCACTTAAATTTGGGACGGTGTCTTCTTTGCTATGCCCCATAACAAATGACGGCAAAGTCGTTGGCTTCAGCAACAGAAATTTATTCTCCCTCAGCTCCGAAGGCCAGAAGCCCAAGGTCAAGGTGTCGGCAAGGTTGGTCCTTCTGAGGGCGGCGAGGGAGGGGTCTGTCCCTGGCCTCTCCCTCTGGCTCCAAGCCGGCCGTCTGCCCCGTCTGTCCACACTGTCTTCTCTCTGTGTCCCCTTGTTATAAGGACACCAGTCACGCTGGCTTCTGGACCCACCCCACACCAGTATGACCTCGTCTTAACTAATCACATCTCTAACAACCCTATTTCCGAATAAGCTCCTACTTTGAGGTATTGGGGTTCAGGACTTGACGATATGAATTTTGGGGGTTACTTGATCCAGAACCAATGACCTCCCAGAGGAGTGCCTGGGGGAGCTGGGCCAGGTGAGCAGGGCTGGACAGGGGAGGGTGGGGAAAACCCAGACGCTCCCAGCAGCAGGAATGGAGTGAGCAGGCCTTTCTGGCAGGAGCGGCTCTAGAAGGTTCTTCAGACTCCCCGTGGCTGCAGAAGGTCTGCGAGTGCGTGTGTGCACGTGCTGGGGGCTGCGTCCCGCTCACCTCCAGGGTGGAGACAGACAGAGACCCTGTGCGGAGACAGTGGGGGGACCCGGGAAGGGGGCCTGTGCCGTCGGTCTGATTCCCGAGGGTTTGTTTTCAACTTTCCGCTGACTCTGGAAGTGGACCGACACGGGGGTGGGCGAGAGAGAGGCAGAAAGGAGAGCACAGCCTTCGAAGCTGTAGCCAGGGGAAATGTTTTTATTTTCTGCTTCAAAGAAAATGCCAAATACGGATAAAAAAAAAAAGAGGGGGGGAGGTGAAGAGAGAGAGTGAGCGAGACTGCGCGTGTGTGTGTGTGTGTGTGTGTGTGTGCGTGCGTGTGTGGTGTGTGTGAGAGAGAGAGAGGGACAGAGATGGAGAGAGACATCCTGGGTGTGAGAGGCACCCAAGACACCTGGGAAGGAGGGTCAGGCCCTGTTGTCCCTCTTTCCAGATGCCACCACGGGGCCATGGAGTACCAGCGGGGAGCACGGAAGGTGGAGAGCTGGGCGAGACCTCTCTAGCTTGCTTGTTGCCACCCAGGCTGGGTGGCCCTTAGGGAGCTCACTCCACGTCTCTGGGTCGAGGGGCCCTTTTGACGAGTGTCTCAACCATAGGGGCACAGATGTGTGGGACAGAACGAGTGTGCGTGTAGCAGAAAGAACAGTGGAGCGTCACTCGGAGATGGGGGTGCGTGTGTCACACACCAGCAGAGTCAGAGGCAGCCGGAAAACGGGATTCTCCAGGCAGCCGGAGCCGGACTCGACGTCAGCATGGGGAGCTCCTGCCCTCGGGCTCCAGGGCCCGCCCTCCCGAGCTCCTGACCACAGCACAGAATGCCTGCCGGCTGCTCCCTGGGTCAGCCTGACCTCACCCCGCCCCAAGCCAAGTGGACTCCCACTGACCTCTGACCTCAGTACCCTCCCCCAGGCTAGAGCAGGAGAGAAGCCCGGGGAAGGGCGGATGGGCGGGGCGGGGAAGGGCAGGGCGGAGGGTGGGATGTACAGTGGGGCCCCTGACCTTATCTAGCCCAGGATCGCTCAGGCTGGGGCTCCATGTGTGCCCCCCAGCCCCCCGCCCGAGGGGGCTTGCTGCCACTTCCGAGCTGTGTGAGCTGGTCCCTCCTCCCTCCTGCCCCTCGGCTTTCTCATCTGTTGAATGGATGTGACGGTCCCAAAGCTAGTGGCCCTCAAGGCCCGCACAAAGCAGAGGCCTGTTTGCAGAACAAGGAATTTTCAGACTGAAACAGAGGGGGGGGGGGGGGCTTCTTCCGCAGAAGGGGGTGGCACAGCCCGGATTTGTAGGGGCTGCGGTGGGAAGGGACGGAGGCGCCTTTGGGGCCAGGCTGGCGGTGGAATTCGCTCCAGAGCTCTGAGCAGGCACAGGCCTGCCAGCCAGGCTTCAGAGGCCGGAACAATGCAGACCGGTGGCAGCAGGAGAAGCGGGCCTCCCGGAGGCCGGGCAGCCCCTCCGGGGGGCCGACTCCCACCCAGGTGCAGCGCCCTCCCCCGCAGACACACCCCTCCCCAAACACACGTGCTGCCAGGCCCTCCATTAGTCACCGCACTGACATACATAAATCCCATTAGTCGCGGCCCCACAAACTCCTCTGCACAACACACCCTGGCACGCCCAGACAAAAGAGGCCCCCAAAGAG
Organism: Equus quagga; assembly: GCF_021613505.1. Taxonomy (NCBI): domain Eukaryota; kingdom Metazoa; phylum Chordata; class Mammalia; order Perissodactyla; family Equidae; genus Equus; species Equus quagga. The sequence continues at coordinate 33,302,684 of NC_060273.1, read as the reverse complement.
GCCTTGTTTATGCCCGGGTCTCGTCCCCAGTGCCTAGCACAGTGTAGGCACCCCAGGCCTCAGGGGGCACGTGGTCAGCCTCCCCCAACCTGCCAATCTCCTGCAACCCGGCGCTGGGGGCCCCGAATAACCACAGCCCCCTCTCCAATGCCCCATCCCCCCTGAGCTCACAAGTGTCCACTAATGGCCCACAAATGCCCTTGGCCATCCCCTCACCCACCCCTCCCCGGAGCGGGGCAGGACTGGCCTGGGGTCCCCCTCCCCACGCTGGTCCTCCGCGGCTCCAGCAAGAAAAACCATTCCCCAAGGTCAGCAGCGCTCTGCGGCGGGCGGCCCCGGAGCTGATTTATGGGTGGTTTATCTGGAGAAACGCTATCGCTCTTGGATTCCGGGAGAAAAACGCTGGCGGTGGACTTTAACCTTGGGCTGAAACCGCAGCGCTTTGTTTTCCGAGGCGCTTCCTGGGGCGCTGCGGCCGGCCCGCCACGGCTCTCCACTCCCGGGCTGCGCTCAGGTTCCTCTGGGCCCCGCCGGAAGGCCTCGGTCCCTCCCGATGTGCTTCTAAAAATTCCAGGAAGGAGCTGAAGCTCCGAGAGTGAGGGCGTTTCAGAGCGAGGTTTGCAAACCTTTCACCTACAGTCCCTGTCGCGGCCCGTTGGCACGGCGAGGCTCTGCGGAGGCGCCCAGGACGGGGGTGACGCCTCCTCCTTTCGCCGCTGTCCTCACCCCCCCCCCCCCCCCCCCCCCCCCCCCCAAGTCCCGTGCAAAGATGGTTCGGAGGTGGTTGTCCCCGATCGCGCGCACGGCCTGCTCGGCTGATGCAGGGCACCCGCGCGGGCCTGTTCCCCGCCCCTCTGGCAAAGAGAGAGCGCTGGTGACATTAAGCGTTATTATTGCAAACGCACCCTTTTCGGGGTAGTCCCCCGAGCGCCTCGTGCCTGTTCGGGTAGAAAGACCGCCGCCGCTACCATGCCGCCACCAGCGCCCCACCGATTCCTGCCTTCCGGATGGTTCGGCTATTTGCGCTAAAGCCGGCGGCCAACCAGGGCGCTGAGCCGGGGCCGGGTGGCGAAAAGCCCCGAGTGTCCTCGGCATGGAGGAGAAGATGGGCTGGCGCGGGGAGGGGAACCAGAGGAGCCCCTGCCTCCGGGCGCGGCGTCCGCAGACACCCCGCTTGGTCCTCTCTGCGCAAATAAAGCCCCCCTGCATGGTGCGCCTGCAGAGAGCTCCAAGGGCAGTACGATGGCGCGGGGTTAAGGTGGGGTCTGCGAAGAGGGGTGGCAGGCTGAGTTCTGAGAAACCGCTCTGACTGACCCTGGCGTCTCCCCTGGAGGATGCAAGTGGCATCGGAGTTGGGCGCAGGCGGAGGCGGCGCTCCCAGCCCAGCCTCACCGAGCCTTCCTAGGAGTAAGTGCCCGATTCGGCACCTACCCTAGGCAGCGATCCGGTGAGGCCCGGGTTGCTTCGGGGTCTGGCGACCGCAAGGATGCATGATGGTGGCACCGAGTCGGCGAGGCCGGTCCCTGTCTTTGGCGAACGGGGAAACTGCTGGCCAGGTTCCCCGCACAGTCTCGGGTCCCCCAGGCGCTGACCGGGAGAGCAGGGCGCCCGGTGCGGCCCGGGACGCGAAGCCGGCCGCGAGCCCCCGCGCGTGAGCTGCGGGAAGGAGGGCCCGCGTGGTGATTTATGGCCGCTGCAGGCCCCCTGCGCACCGAGCTCGTCTTCGTCCTCTCCGAGCCAAACAGTGGAGTGGAAGACCCGACCCGGGCCAGGGGAAGAGGCCAGGGCCGGAGGCGGAGCCGAGAGGCGCAGGGATCCGCTGGGGCCGGGCCTGGAGCCTCACCTCTGCTCTGCCCGCCGTGCGCCCCGATCCCCGTGTCGTGCGGGGCTCTGGCGTCGCGTCCCTGGTCTCCCTGGCGAGTCCAGGCCGCTCTCTGCTGGGCTGGCCAAACCTCGGCTCGGCAGTGAATCGTGGCTGAGCCAGTCGCAGCAAGGGGATAGCGAGCTTGGCTGTCCCGGGCGCGGCCTCTCCGGGTTTTAGCGGCGCCCAGGCCGGGAGCTCCCTGGTTGCCGGACCTGGGACCTGGAAACTGGCGCTCAAGCACCTGGCCAAGGCTTCCCGAGCGGGTGGCAGACGAACGCCCGGGGCCCCCTACCCGAGAAGCTGGTGGAGCGCGGGGACTTCGGCCCCCACCGGGAAAGGCGCTTTGGGGCGATGGGTGGAGGTGGCTCGGGTGTCCTGACCTAGTGAAGGATGCCGGTTTTTTTCTGGGGGAGGCGTAAGGGGAGAACGTGTCCACGCGGCCGGCAACACTACGATTCCGGGAAGCGCCGGGTTCGGTCCTGAAATGGGGCAGAAGTGACCGAGACTCGGGGGGGGGCTGAGCCCGCGCGACGAAGGCGCGGCCGGGGAGAGCAGGGCGCAAGGGTGGCCTGACCTTCGGTTTTAAAACAAAGGGGCAGGATTTTGTCAGTCGGACCGCGTCCACGAGGCCGGAGACCTAGAAACGCACAAAAGGCCTCGGCCCCGGCGGCCCAGGCTGGCTGCGGACAGCGGCGCTGGCCTGGGCGGGTTCTCCGGGAAGCGCAGTCTGAGGCTTGCGAGGTCCCCCCTCCAGCCGATTTTCCGCCCAGTCAGTACAAAAACATACACATGCACACACTGCGTCAACACACTCTTTCTGGCCACGGATCCCGCCGGGTAAACAAGGATGTGGGGGAGGGGGACGGAAGATGGCGCCCAGGCCTGGTTTTCACGTTTAAACGTGGCCCACCAGAGCGGGGAGGGCGTTTTCCCAGACCCTGGAGCCGGCGAGGGACGCCCTAGAGGCCCCCTACGAAAGGCGGGGGTCTCCGAAGAACCCCAGGCTGCGCCCACCCCTCGGCTGGGGACCTGTCCCCCGCCCCAAGATGGCTCCCGGCCGCTGTTTACCCAGCGACCGCGGGCCACCAGGGCGCAGGGCGGAGGAGAGCGCAAAGATCAGGGCGCGCACAGATCGGCCCGGGCCGGTGGCTCCTCGGCGCGGTCGGTTCGCGCCCCATGCACGCTGCAGCTCGCGGAAGGGCGCGGGCAGGGCCAGTCCTGCGCGCCCCGCCCGGCGGCCGGGACCCGGGAGTCGCCGCCGCGTCCCCGGGCCCTGCGCCCCGGCCGGGCTCTGGCAGCGGAGGGTGGCTCGCGCGGTTGCGGGTGTGAGTGCGCGCAGGGAGGGCGGCGCGAGGGGGCTGGGGCCCACAAAGGCCGGGGGGCGAGGTGGGGGGCTGGGGCAGGGGGCCTCGCCTGCCCCGAACTTCGGCCCTAATGAAATGCAGGCTCGGTTCGCCACGCCGACGAGGCGCACGCTTGGAAAATGCAAACGCCATTGGCAAATCCAGGGCAAACAGGCAGAATTTTTATTAGCAACTAAATGATTTATGGCACACATACCCCGCCGTCACAATTACGGCGTCTTGGAGCATCCAGGGGTGAAAACATTAAACATTTATAAAAATAGGCTTTTGTTTTTTTCCACCCCTCAAGCCCTTTGTATTTCCCACCGCAACTCTCTCAAGATATACATTTTTTTTTTCCTTGAGCTATATTAAAATAAAGAAAAACATTCCAGATCCAGGGCGGGGAGAATGGAGTGGGGGATCAGTCTGGGCTCCGAGTACTGGAGGGCAACCAGGGGGGTGGGGAAGCCATGGGGGCCGGCTGTGGGAGGGTTTACTGGGAACCCACAAAGGCCTCTGGATAAGACTCGGGGCCGCTCGGCGCCCACCCGGGCTGCGCCCCCACGCACGGCCCCTTCCCCTGCCCCGGCTTCCAGCGGCCCCGCGCAGCCCAACTGCATTTATTATATTCCTGCGGCCACCCCCCTCCCCCAATGCACACAGACACAATACCTCCTTTCTCTAACCCCCCTCTCCTCTCCGTCTTTGCTCCCGGCCGTCCCGGGGCTGCACCGGGAGCCTCCCACCGCCCCGGCCGCCACTGAGACCTGCGCGCCCTGCTCCAACCGCGGACACCGCCGCTCGTTCCCCTCGGCTCCGGCTATTTTCGTTCCTTTCTTTCCATCTCACTCTTCCCTCCTCCCCCCGCGGAGCTCCAGCTTCCAAAAGAGGGCCGCCTAGAAACCTGCGCAGGCGGCTCCAGGAAGGGCAACTTGAAACTGCCCTCAAGAGGCTGAACTTTTTTTTCCCCCTCAAATTTATACTGGAATTAAATTAGACACCCCCAGTTCACTCTGGAAGCCTACCCCCCTTTTTCTAAAAGTGGAGGAAGGAAAAATAGAACGAATGGGCGCTAACTAGCTCATTTTTTTCCCCCTCCAGAAAAGTTGCCTTAAAAATGGATTTAAAAAAAAAAAACAAAATAGAACGAGCGATGCGAAAACGCTGAGTCCGCATCGTGGGGCGAAAGAGCGGGCTTCTCTTGTTTTAATTAAAACCTAATCACCGCGGTTGCTCTCCGAGGCAGGATCGGCAAGGATTTCTGCCCCTCCAAGCTTCCTTTTGAGGGTACGTAATGCCTAGCCGGGCACAGGGCCCTGCGGGGCTGCAGAGAGAGGGGTGCGGGGCCCCCAGGGCGGTCCCTCTGACCGCATCCGCACTCCTCGCGCCCGCAGCCAAGAAGGTTGCCGCGGGCAGCTCCCGGCGACTCAACCCAGAAAGGATTTTGCTGAAAGCGCAAAATAAAAGTACAAAGTCTGGGGGATTGGGGCTCCCCTCCCCCTCCGGCCGCCGCGGCCAGCCAAGCAGTTTTTGGGCTTGGCTGCTGCTGCCTCTGAGCTCAACAGATTTTTTTTTTTTTTTCCCGGTCTCGCCCTCCCTGGAGGGGGCGCGGCGGATGGAAGGCGAGAGAGGCCCCCAGCCAAGAGGTTTTTAATATTACACTTTAATAGGTTTCAGAAGGCCCCGTGGAGAAATGCTAATAGGCTGAAATGTCAGAATCGAGAGGGAGTCAGTTCGCGCTCAGCCGATCTAATCCTTTTTTTCTGCTCTGATTTTTTTGGGGCGGGGGGGGAGAAGGGGAGGGGAGCGCCCACGCAAAGAGAGCTTTGGGGAGGGGCGCGCCGTGCAAAGCGCCGCAGCCCCGGGCCGGGGCCGAGCGGGGGGCGCGCCCCGGCCCGCGTTTCTATAGGAACCCTTTTTAGAAGATTAGAGACTCACCCGCTGCCCGCCGCCGCGGCCTCTCCAAAATATTAATCAGTAACCATCTGACACCGCGTTTCAGGGAGGGACCCGCAGGCCGGGACTAGGAAAACGGCCTTCTCGCCTGCCCGTCCCACCCAACCGCGCTGCTCGGGAAGCGGGAATGAATCGCTGCTTTGTTTTAAAAGGGGGGGGGGGAGAAAGGGAAAAAGCAGCCCTTGTCTGTTTTCGCGTCTCCACCGCGCGTTCTAGGAGGCGCGCCCCAGGGGAGGTGGGGGCCCGGGCCCCAGGCCCTTCCCGGCCCGCTTGGCTTGTCACCTCCTCCTGCGAGCAGGAAGCTGACAGGCGGCCCATTAAACCGCGCCTTGCAAAGCCCTGGATTGCGGCGACAACCATCTTCCTCTATTTTGATCACTCAGCCCAGACGCTGGGGGAGGAGGGGAGGAAAAGGGAGGAGAAGGAGGAGGGGGGGGTCCGAGTTGGTGGAGGGGGAGGGCTGCCTAGAAACGGCCCGGAAAAATTCTCACCACCAGTTTTGATCATTCAGCCCCGCCGAGGGGAGCCTGGAAACTGCTGGAGCCCCTTGGTCCGTAATTGGTTTTATAGGAATGGCTGAGGGCCAAGGTGTTTACATGCGCGTGATTGGCGGCGCGCGCGGCCAATGGGCGGGGGCCGGGGGCCGGCCCGGGGGGAGGCGGGCGCCCGGGAACAATGCGTGTTTCATCGCCGGAGAGTACTCCCCTCCCCCAGCCGCCCCCTCCCCCCCCCGCTGGGTTTTTTTTTTTTTTTTTTTTTAGATCCAGCGAGAGGAACTTGAAAGGGGGGTTGTGTAATGTACCTTTTCCAATCCCGGGCTGTATATGGAGATTTGGGATTCTTTAAACCGGCGCTACCTGGATTTTATTAAAAAGCGGGGAGCTCGGCGGGAGGAAAGCTGGCTTTTCCGGGGGCTGCGGGAGCCCGGCCGCGGGAGGGCGGAGGAGTTGGCGCGCCGAGCGCTCGGCCCGGGGAGCGGTTTTCTACCAAAAAAAGGAAAGGCGGGCAAAAAGTGTGAGGCGGCTGCGGGTGGCGAAGGGGAGCAGCGGCCGCGGGATGGCGGGCAGCACGGGCGCCTAACCGCGCCGGGAGCCGGGGCCGCCACCGGAGTCGCCGTCGCCGGAGCCCGGAGCCGGGAGCCCCGCCTCGCCAGGTACACCGCCGGGCCGCCCTCCCGCCCCTGGCCGGGCGCGATGGTCTCCAAACTTCTCCAGCTCGTCCCCGATCCCGCCTCCCCCTCCGGGGGCGCCGGGGCATCCCCGCAGTTTCCCAGCCGCCGAGAACGGAATCGGGGACCGGGGCCGGCGAGATGGGGGCGCCCCGGGAGGGGTGGGGGCAGGCCACTGCGCCCCGGGCGCCCACCTGAGCTCCCAGCCCCACTCCAGCCCTCCCAGCCGGGCCGAGGGGCGTCGGTTCCCTTCTCGGTTCCCGGCAGGCGGCGGGGGAGCCAGGGACGCCGAGACGTTTTCGATTATAGGCTGTTTTTAATTAAAAGCCGGAATTCAGCCATTTTAACTGCATTTAAGAGGGGGAGAAAAGTAGGGAGAACGCGGCGGAGCCCGCAGATGGCCGAGCCAGAGCCAGCTTCTCTGCCAGAGCGAGGGTGTTCCGGGGGGCTTCACCCCGACTTCTCCAAAGTGGGGCGCCGGGGCTTGCTCCGAAACGCTGGCTTTTAAAAGAAAACTACATAAAGAACATTTTTTACAAAAAAACCCGGAAAGCTCATCGCCTTCTTAAGACATGTATCCTCGGATGTGGCGATCTTAGATTTTTCGAAAGTAAACGCGGATCTGGTAACCAGAGCCTGACGGGAGAGAGCGAGCGAGGGAGGGAGGGGGTGTTTGTAACCAAAACCGGGTTAAAATAAGCACCCTTAGCAAACTTGGGGAGGGAGGCTGGAGAAGGAGACCTGGGGGGGGTGGTTTGGGCTGAGGGGGTCTGCAGCTCGGGGGGCTGGGCGCGGGGTGCAGGGCGCAGGGCGGGCACCCGGAGCCGGTGGCTTTGGCGTGATCCACGGCTCTCGGATCGCCCTGGCCTCCCGGACTCGGGCATCCGATCTGTCGCGGGCAGACGGAGAGCGAGGGCAGGATTGGCTCCAAGACCCCTCTCCCGCCCCCACGGGAATCGGCAAACGACAGATCTTTTAAACAAACAGCTTTAAACTGGAACTGCAGGGGGATTTACTCAACGCTGGGGGAGGCGCCCCTCGGTCGGCCCGCGCTGCGAAGGTTTTCTTTGTAGGTTATTTTTGGGGGGCGAGGGGGGAAGCTGGGGTAGGAGCGAGGCCCTTCAGCCCCTTCCTTCCCTTCTGACGTCCCCCAAATCCCCCGCGCCAGGCCACGTCCTCGGATCGCAGGATTCCCGGGCCAGGGCGTTGGAAAATGAAACCAAAGCTTGTTTTGGAAGATTCTTTCCAGTCCTCGGGCGAGAATGCCACGTCTCGGGTCCTCGGACCGAGACTCTGCGACTCCCAGTGGCCCAAGGGGGGCGGCGGGAAGGAGCTGCGAGTCTTCTTAAAAATAACAAACCCGCTTTGCACCTCTCTTCCGAAAAAGCCCCACGAATTCGGCGGCTCTCGGGGAAACCAAACTCAGACAAGGGAGGCGAGAGCCCCCAAAGGTTAAATATTAAACTTTGCGCATCAGATAGTGACATAATGTTTAGGGAGACGTTTCAGACTGCTCATGGAAAGGTTTCACGGTTTGAAACCCCGGAGCATGTGACGCCGAGGCATCAAACCCGTTTGGAGGTTTGCATTTGCGCCGCCCGGGCGCGGCCGAGGGGCCTTCCCCAGTTTCGGGAGGCCGCGCAAGCCGCCGAGGGAGAGTCCGGGCTGGGGCGCAGCGCGCCACCGGCCGCTTTCTGAGTCGGGTCCCCGGGAGCCTAAAGCTGCTGGAGGAAGGAGCATGGATTTTTACTGTTTACGAAAAAGGGGCTACTTCTGATTTTATTTCTGGCCGCCAGATCTGGCCGCCAGCCGCCGATCCCGAACGTCAAGACGACTTTCTGAAACTTGTTTCTTTCTCCCCCCCCACCCTTTTTCCTTTTTCCCCCTTCTGTTTCTTCCGCGGCCCATCTCTCCCCGCCAAGACGCCGTGTGCGCCGCCTCGCGCAGCTCCGCCTGGCCGCCCGGAGGGGCCCCACCGCCGGCCGCCTGTGCGCCCCGGGCTCCGGGCCCGCCGCCGAGCGCAAGCCCCGCTGGCCGCCGCCGCCATGCACGCCGCGGAGCCCCCGCCGCCCGAGGACTCTGGGACTACGCCGAGACCGAACTTTTAGGTCCAACTGAGCGAGGCCCGCGGGCCGGGTGGGGGGCTGGCCGCGGCACTCCCGCGGAGGATGGATGGCCGAGACTTCGGGCCCCCGCGGTCCGTGCACGGCCCCCCGCCGCCGCTGCTCTCCGGCCTGGCCATGGATAGCCACCGCGTGGGCGCGGCCACGGCCGGACGCCTGCCCGCCTCGGGCTTGCCCGGCCCGCTGCCGCCCGGGAAGTACATGGCCGGCCTCAACCTCCACCCGCACCCGGGTAAGTGTCCTGCGCTATGCCCGCCCCTTCCTGTCCCCCCCGGGATCCTGGGGAGGGAGGCCCCTGGAAGAACTCCTCGATCTGTCCCCGCCGTTTGCAACGGGGGCGCGGTGCCCCTTCTCCCTCGGCCGGTGCACGGGAGTGCGGGCGGGCTCAGCTCCCGGGGCGGGGAGACCCCTGGGCCCAGAGCAGAGGCCAGTCCGGAGGCCCCGGCAGAGAGGGGCGCGCGGCTCGGCTGTCTTCTCAGGCGAGCCAGGCACTCCCAAGGCGCACGTGTCTGCCAAAATCGGAGCCACTAGCGATGATTCCAACCCCGGAGCCCCTGCGGCTCGAGCTTGGGTTGGAGTTTTAAAAATCTGGGCGAGAAAAGAACAAACGAGTCTCACGCCTTTTGAGACTTCCGCGCCCCCAGCTCGAATCCTTTTCCGGGCAAACGCTCTTGCCGGCTCCAGTCGGCCCGGGTTCCGTTCCTAGCTCCTCCACTCGCGCGGTGCGGGGTCAGGCCAGCCCCGGCGCCCGGGGGTGCGGGGAGGATGATGACCCCAGTTCTGGGACCGTGGCTTCTGGCAGGTGGGCAGAGGCCCTCAGGAGACCCCTCGTCCCCGGGGAAGAGAACGGCGGTCCCAGGAGCCACGCCCCCGTAGGAAGGCAGCGACCCCGGCCCCAGGGACCCCTCGTTCTCCGGTGGGAGGGCGGGCGCGCAGCGCGGCAGGGACGCAGAAACTGGGCCGTCGCCATCCCCGAAGCCACGGGAAGGAGGCGGTGCGGGAGCCGATCGCGCCGGGCACGAGCGGCGGAGGAAAAACCTTGGGTCTGACACCGAACCGTGGAAGGAGGTGGCCGAGAAGGCCCGGAAGCCTCCGCCGTTTCCCCGAGAGGGGCCGGCCAGGCTCGGTGGAGACGGCGCCGGGGAGGGAGAAGCTTGTCGGGGCGCACCGTGGAGCTCCCGCCGGGCGGGGTGGGAAGGGAGCTGCGCGGCCTCCAGACCTGCCCTCGGCCGCCGCGGGAGACCCGGTCCCTCCTCCCCGGCTGCCTCCAGCTTCTGTGCCTGGCACCCGACGCTTCGACTTTTAAAAACTCCACTTTTCTCACTTCCAAGTGTAGTCTAGGACTCTTGCGATTTCTCGGGGACCCCCCAACGCTCTCCTCGGCCTTGGGGTCTTGGAGGGGACACCGGCTGCAGTCCTGCCTTGGCCCTCCCCCCTCCCCCCCAACTGCCCTCTCGGCTGCGCTCGCGGATTTTGTCTCTCTCAGTCGGTTTTTTTCCTGGGACTTTTCAGGAACCAGAGTCCCGGGACTCGGCGGGACAAAGGGCCTTTGTGAGGCGCTGGGCGGGGGAGGGGCGCGCGCGGCCCGGAGCGCGGAGATCCCCGACGGCGGGGGCGCGAAGACCAGGTCGTGGCCCCCCGGAGCTGGAGGCTGCCTTCTGCCCCGGGGGGAGGGGGGGACTGCCACGAGGGCGAGGGTTTTCACCCAAGTGGTGCGCTTTGGGCAAAGGACCCTAGAGAGACCCTAGAGGAAGGGCTGGGGGCGGCCCTGCGGTACAAAGGGCCACTTGGGCCATCCCCTTTTGCGCGCCACCCGAGGCCGCGGGAATTTTTGTGTTTGCACGTCTTTTGAGCTCATCGAGTCACTCGGTCCGACCCGGGGTGGTGGCAGAGTTGCATGGCCTGGGAGTCAGATCCCGGCTCTTCCTGGCTGGCGGGGCCTTCGCTCGCCTCCCGAGAGTCAGGGAGAAGGCGCCGAAGACTGCCCGGCTCAGATCTGGCTCGGGCCCGGCAGAGGCCAGGTGCCCTAATCGGAAGCAGGGAAAACAGCCACTCCTCGTGGCGCACCTCTGCGGGCGCGCACCGTGCCCGGGCCGCGTCTAGCCAGGCGCAGCAGCCTGAGCGCCCCGCGCCCGTGGGGTAGATGGGGAGGCTGCGGCGGGAGAGGCGAAGCGGCTTCAGCTGGGGGCAGGCAGGACCAGAAGTCCAGCAGGAGGTGGCTGCAGAGGCCTGTCTTGGCGCCTCCTGCCTTAGGAGCTGCCTGACTTCTGCGTGCTCGGTGGCTGAGGTCATGGAGGAAATAGCAGGCGGGCGCGGGAAGCGCTGCCCCTTGGCCGTACCCACTTGGGAGGGAAGCATAGGGGGCTGGCGCTGCCCCTCGCTGCCCCCACTTTGGCCGCTCGGAGACCTCGGACCCCAGGCCAACGCCCAGAGCGCGCTCTGTGCTAATCCTATTAGCCGGGAGGTGGGGAGCTGCTCCCCGTTCACTGCTTGGGGTGGGGCCGGATTACAAATTCCTCAACCCAGCACCCCTCCCCCCCCTTTCTTTGCGGGGTGCAGGTGCTAAATTTTCTCTTTCAACGCCCTCTCCTTCTTGGCTGTCAACTCCTTAGGTCTAGCCAGCGTTATCAGCCCTATCTTTGTTTGTTTATTTTTGTACTGGGAAGCTGGGAGAGGCTGAGCCGTTTGCCCGGGGTCACACAGCGAGGTAGTGAGAGGCCCTGTTACCTCTGGACTCCAGCGTGGGCGGGGAGCGCCTGGTGGATGAGTCCTCCCAGGCAGAGGGAGCTGCCACTGGAGGGGACCCTGGCTGGAGCGCGGCTGGGACCCCATCCAGGCACGTCTGGACAGGGAGGTTGCCTCCGGAACGGGGGTCTAGGCCGAGGGGTTTGGTTCTTTTCTCTGCAGAAGAGGAGGTGAAGGTGGTGTTGGGGTGAAAGTGGCTTTATTTGTCTCTTAACCTTGAGTACTCTTGCAGTGGGAGCCCTTAAATGTTCCCAGAGGGGGGGTGAAATGGACAAGTAAGTGACAAGCACCTGGTCTGCTTGCCTCTGCTCTGGGGTTCCGAGGCCTGGACTGAGTCCTCAGGTTGCAATTAAAGAGCTATTAGCAGGATTTTGTACTTGGCTGTTTATTCTGCCTGCCCCCACTCCCCGGGCTGGCCCCTGGAGGCTATGTGAATGGCGGGTGGGACCCAAGGATCAGGTTGGGGAGGCCCTGCACTTTGGACTGGCCAGTGGACAATAGGGGACCACTAGCCTTCTCCAGGGTCCGATCGTCTCGTTCTCTGGAATCCAGCCTGTCAGCCTCCTGGGGTTGATTTAAAAAGATTAATCAGTAGACTGGCTGGTGGAGTGAGGTGATCCCAAAGATAAGAGAGATTTGTTGGGTGCTTCCTCGTCTGGTCAGACACACCAGGGAGGCCTCGGGAAGGTTCTGGAATGTGGAAGAGCCCCCTGGCTCTCGGAGCCTCCTGGTTCTTGAGCTCTCTCCCCCAGCTCTTCCTTCTTTCCACACTTGTTCATTTACTCAGCAGATGATTTCCAAGGCCCTCCTGCGTGCCAGGCACCGCCCTGGCCCTGGGAATCCAGCAGGAACCAAACAAGACAAAAATCTTTGCCCTCATTGGAGCTCCCATCCTAGTGTGGGGCCAGGCAGTGAACACACAGAGTCGCGACGGAGATCATTTTAAATCGAGGTTCAGGTCGTGAAGGAAGGAGAATGTGGGGGTCTGTTGTGGCCAGAGTGGTGAGGGGCTGTGAGCCTGATGGTGGGTGGGTAAGGGGGGGGCGTGGGAGGAGGGTGGACCCTGCAGGTCTCTGGAAGCCAGTAATGAGGTCTTGGAATTTCAAACTGGGAGGAAGGAGAGAGCACTGGAGGGTTTTAAACAGAGGGAGTGACTCAGACAGAGGGACATTTAGAACCCGTCTGGACTCAAAGAATGTCCATGGCACCCAAGACCGAGGAAGGCGGAGAACCGGTCTTGATTTCAAAGAGGCAGAAAATGTGCTAGCCGAAGGCATGTGTGGCCCTCGATTGCATCTTGGATCAGGGGAGAAATGACTTGGAAGGGCATCATTGGGGCAATTGACGAAATTGGAATGTGGACTGAAGAGTAGCCGATAGGATCAAATCGATATTGTGTTTCATGAAGCTGATAACCTTGCTCCTCGGAAGCGAGAGCGCTGAACCGTTCAGGCGCAAGGGATGCGCTGTCTAGGACTCAGTCTCAGGAGTGGCTCAGGAGCAGAAAAGATAATATCTACAGCTTAGGTATATACGGGAGATGACGATCCGGTGACATCAAATAACATAGCGTGAGAAAGCGGGTAACCATTGCCGGGCCCGGGGAAGGTCGTGTGGCAGGTCGTTGTACTGTTTCAAGTATTCCCTGAATTTGAAATTATTTCAAAATAAGCATTTAACCAGACTAGTCTGGGTTGCTGGCTGGAGGCCGTCTGGTAGATGCGGAGAGAAGCCGGTGACCAGTGAGGAGGTGGTGGAGGAGGGGACAGTGACCAGGGAGGCAGGCTGGAGGTGACTAGGATCTGGTGCCTTGTGGAGGTGGGGCTGCTAAGGTCCGTGTGGACCACAGCCGGGCTTTTGGAAAAGTGCCCCTCGGGCAGGCGTGGAGGGACGGATTTTGGGAAAGGGTGGCATCGGCCCTTCTTGATTTGGATGTGGCCAGCTTAGGGTGCTCCTGGCTCCAGGCATGGACCAGTCTGCGGTCTGATCTGACTTAACTCCCAGCCAGACTCCAGCCCCATCACCCTGACCACCCCTGTCCTCTGCTTCCCAGGCCAGCTTTTGAGGGCACCAATGGGAGCCGCTGTCAGGATAGGTCTTGGGGCTCCCTAGGGGCTGCCGGGAGCCCTGACTGGTGGTTGGTCTTGGCCCCCAGGGCTAGGGTCCTCACTACACCCCACTGCCCACGGAGGCCTGGCATCTAATTTTGGAGGATTCAAGGCCATTATGTGGGAACCGCCAAATCTCCTCGCCACCTTTGAGGGCCACGAACGCACCCACCATCTGCATCCGGGGTTCCTTCACGAGCTCATAAAGGGATGGACCCTCAGCCCGGAACAAAAACTCACTTCATACACTCTCGCTAGCAATTTTGCACATTCTGGGCGTTCGTGAGCCAGCTGGGAGCCCTACCTTTTAATCTCCAGATGAAGAACTGCTTTATCTGGAGGCAGGACCGCCTAGGAGCTGAGGATCCATCTGGCTTCTGCACTCACTGGGTGTGGATGATCTCTAAGCCTTGGTTTTCTCGGCTGTAAGATGGGCCCCTCCGTGGTACCGAATTCCTTCGGTTGCTGTGAAGTTTGAATGAGCAAGTGCCAGCCGGGTCCTTCTCGCAGGTACGGCCCTCCGCAAATTAGAGTAAAAGCGATTGCTGTCCTTACGATCCTCATTAGCTGATGACTCACGAATCCTTTGCTGGAGGCCCGTCCCCTCTAAGGGCCTCTGGAATTGTGTAGTAATTGTGTGTGGTCCACGGGCTCCTTAGATGCCACGGTCCCAAGCCGAACTCATCATTTTCATTTTATTTTTCTCCTTTATTTTGTCTGTGTAACAGATACCCTGTAAAATGCTGCAATCTTGAGTGTTCACGATATTGCATTTTTACAAAATGAACTCACCCCGGGGTAGCCGCCAGCCAGCTCGGGCTCAGCGCCCTTCCAGCATCTCGAGGGCTCCCTCTGCTGTCCGCTCGTCACCACCTACCCGCCCCCAACGTCATTCTCCTTTTCTGTTCTTCGATTCGTTTTGCCTATTTTTGAACGGCCTGTAAATGGAATCTTACAACGTGCCCTTTTTTGTTTCTGCTGCTTTCGCTCAACCTGATGCTTGGGAGAGTGCCCCGTGCTGTGTGTGGCTGTAGTTTGACTTCTCGTTGCTGTATAGTACTCCACTCCATCAGCTGAGCACAGTTCATTTGCTCTCCTGTGCATGGATTTTTCGGTTCTTTCCAGAGTTTGCTGAGACTAGAGCTGCTCTGAACGTGGCCGTTTGGTGCTCGCAGGCACGCATTTCTTTGGAGAGAGCGATATATAGTCTCTGAGAGTGCAGTTGCTCAGTCACAGGGTGCATGTCGGTTCAGCTTTAGCAGGCATGAGTTTTCCAGTGGTCGTACATTCCCAGCAGTAGTGTTCCCATAGGTGCACGTGTTCGACAACACTTGACATCGTGAGTCTCTTTAAATTCTATTCATTCTGGTGAATACGTAGTAATGGCTAATTGCGTGTGTGTTTTTAAACTTTTTTCTCCCTTTATTTTTTTAAGCTTCATTGAGGAATACTTTGCATACTGTAAAATTCACCACTTGAAAGTGCACGGTTCTGCTTTATGCTTAATATAAACTTTAGAGGAAATGTCGCATATCATTTTATCCCTCTTTTTTGTTTTTGGAGGAAGCTCAGCCCTGAGCTAACATCTGCCAATCCTCCTCTTTTTTTTTTCTTCGCTGAGGAAGACTGGCCCTGAGCTAACATCCATGCGCATTCTCCTCTACTTTATATGTGGGATGCCTGCCACAGCGTGGCTTGCCAAGGGGTGCCCTGTCCACACCTGTGATCCGAACCTGCAAACCCTGGGCCACCGAAGCGGAACGTGAACACTTAACTGCTGTGCCACCGGGCTGGCCCCTCTCCCATCTATTAGTGTGAGGCCGTGGACGGGTTTGTCTACCTCTTGTCCTCTGCTTTTCTCCTCTGTAAAATGGGGAGTAATAATAAGATCTGCCTGGTTGAGGTTGTTGTGAGGATTAAGTAGTTAATACATGGAAAGCATTTAGTACAGTATCTGGAATATAAAAAGCAATTAGTAAATGCTTATGATTGCTGTTGTTGTAACATCACCCCCCCCGCCCATTTCTACTTCCTCTATCCCCCCAGTAGGTGTGAAATATACGGTTTATTATTATGGCTTTGGCTTTGTAAATATTGTTTATGTTTGAGGCAAGTGGTATAATAAAATTCATTTCTTTATTTCCTGGGGTTATGAATTGCTTCTTTTTTCTCATTTGCTGAGATCTCTTAGAGTCTCTGTCTTCCAGTCTCTTGGTACCCTTTTCATTTGGTCCGATCTTTTGGACGAGCTGCCTCTTTCTTTTCTGGGATTACCTTCCTAGAATTTTCCATCTTCCTGCTCTCCTCTGCTTCACCTGGTGGGTGCTTGGGCCTGTCGTAGAGCTATCATTCTTCAAACTCACTTTCCCTCTCTGCTGTGTTGGGTCACCTGTTTCCTGCTTCCCATGCTTTCCTTCCTTGTTTTGGCGGAGCACATCCTGCAGTAGCCTTCTGTGAAACCGTACACGGAAGGCAAATTTTTTGAGGCCTAGGATGCCTGAAAATACCTTTATTCCACCTTCAAGCTTGACTGGCATTTTGGAAATAATTTCCCCCTGGTGTCCTGAAGGAATTGCAACATCCCCTTCTCAATTCCACTGTTCCTTTTGAGAAGTGGGATGCTATTTTCATTCTTGATCTTTGTGCGCGAACTTTTTTTAGAGCCACGTAAGAGTTGAGAGCATGGGCTCTGCAATTTGCAGACACATTCTGCCACTTACTAGCCATGTGGCCTTGCCCAGGCTACCTGACCCTCCACTTCAGTTTTCTCTTTTGTAAAATGAGTCATAGTGCTTGCTTTTTACTTCCATAAAAGGTTTGTGTGAGGACTAATGGGGCTCAGATACCTAAATCCCTGGAACGTTGCTTGGCACAAAGGAAGCCTCACAGATATTAACATTGTTCTTCTTTCCTCACCGGTGTTCTGAAATTTCAAGTTGATGTCCCAACTTTCTGGGGGTCTTTTTTGCCTTTGCTGTGATGGGTGCTCCATAGACCATATCATTCCGGAAACTCAAGTCCGTCAGTCTGAAAGTTTTTTGAACTGCTATTAATTTTATTAGTATTTTATAACTTTCTTTCCACCCTTTTGGCTCTTCTCTGTAGTACTCCTACTAGATACTGGGTGTCCTGGCTGATCGTCTACTTTTCTTAAACTTTCTTTGCTATTTTCCATCTCTCTTTGTTTTTTCTACTTTCTAGGAGATCTTCTCAGCCGTGTCTTCTAACCCTTCAGTTTAGTTTTTTAAGTAGGCTGTCGTTTTTAATTTCTAGGAATTCTTTCTTATAATCTGGATGCTCCTCTTTCCTTTTTTTTTTTTTATAGCATCCTGTTCTTGTTTCGTGGATACATTTGTTCTCAGCACTTGGAGGATGTCAATTGTATTTTTTCCTGGAATTTTCTTCTCTCATGCATTGCCTCTGTTCCTTTGGATCTTTTTTTTTTCTCATTTGTCCCTCATTTGGTGAAGACTTCTGGGGGCGTCTGGTGACTGATTGGTGACTCTTTGTATTTAAGAAGGACACACTTGGGGCTGGCCCAGTGGCACAGCAGTTAGGTTAGCATGTTCTGCTTCGGCGGCCCGGCATTCGCTGGTTTGGATCCCGGGTGCCGACATGGCACAGCTTGGCAAGCCATGCTGTGCTAGGCGTCCCACATAGAAAGTAGAGGAAGATGGGCAGGGATGATAGCTCAGGGCCAGTCTTCCTCAGCAAAAAGAGGAGGATTGGCAGCAGATGTTAGCTCAGGGCTAATCTTCCTCAGGGGAAAAAAAAAAAGGAGGCTCTAACAAGGCGCTGGGACTCACATCCAAGGATGGGGCTCCCTGGGTCTGTAGGTTTTTCCTTGCCACCAGTTTCCCTTTCCTGCCTGTGTGCCCCTCCTCCAACACCTGAGTCTACCTTTTAAGGATGGAGACTTGTACCCAGATCCTGTTTTCATTTTGCTCCCCCCTCCCCGCCCCCAGCCCTGGGAATCCAGCCCAAGACCCTCCAAGGCTCCATCGATCCCTCTGTTTTCCCGCTTCCAGTGTCCTGGAGGTGGTCTCCATTCCATTCGTCTTGTTTTCTCCCCTTTTTAAACCACAGCACCGTCATTTCGGGAGCCTTTGGGGAAAGGAGTTGTCGCGATGGAGTGCTGTGCCCCACTTCTGGGGTCCCGCCCGCTGTCTTTGCCGCGGCCCAGGGGCCTGGGGCCCTGGCTCCTCTGTCTCTGCCTGCCCCACACAGAGGGGGCAGCTTTTGCCCCCGCAGCTCCCGGAAGGCCCTCCCTAGATCCCTGCCTCTTCCTCTAGGCCAGGACCTGGCTGGGAGAAGAGGAATCAGTGGGGAAATCCTTTGTAATTGCTGTAGATTCAAGGATGTCTGGAGCCCTGGGGCGAGGCCGAGACCGGGGCGGGTACCTTTGCATATCACTGGCCGGGTTGGGGCCTCGGCTCTCAGCTGCCTTGAGATTCCCTTTATTTATACTCCGCACCTACTTTGTGGGCTGGATGTCTGGTTGGAGGGGGCGGGGTCCCAGCCCACAGGGGGCCTATATTCGGGGACGGGGAGGGACTGGAGTTAAACCCAGGTTGCCCTTCTCCTGCTGTGGCCTGTGGTGGCAAGGAGCTGGGAGCTCTGGGATGCTAAAAGATGCCTCTAGGGGTCTGACCACCTTGGGGGGGTCAGGGCTGCCTCCCAGCGGAGCCCTGTAGCAAGGGGCAGGGTGGGGTGGGGAGGAGGGGGCAGGCCTCCCGCTTCCCCCAGGCCAGCCTCCAGGTCCACTGGACTCCTCCCCTCCAGGCGGGGTGGGGCAGAGCCGGTTGATCTGGCCTGGTGGCTCCCCCAGCTCCTGGACCTTTGCTTAGCTTGGAGGAACAGAGCAGCCCTAGACCCTTGGCCTGTGCCACAGCGATGGGAGCTCGGAGAAGGCGGCAGTGGCCGCAGATCCCGTGGCCCAGCCACAGCATCAAGAATGCGCTTGGTAAGCCCCCCGCCCGCCACGCCAGCCTTGAGCTCTGCCCCTCAGCCTTGCTTTTCTGTCACGTGGCACCTTCCTCCCGGGAGAGGGGAGTGCCACGAAGCAGAGGACGCAAGTGAGGCCCCAGTCACGGCTTCTTCATTTTACTTTAGAGGAAACTAAGGAACAGAGAGGTTGCATTACCTCCCCAAGGTCACACAGCAGGGGGGAAGTGAGGGATCTAGGAGCAGGGCCTGAGCTCTCTGCAAGAGAGCCGAGAGCTGGGGAGAGGGAGGGGTATGAATAAGGATTTTTCTTTCTTGGCTCATTTTTATGTATTTGTTTCGGTTTTTGTAAATTTCATCTACGGAGAGTTCCATGAAAATGACTCACATGGACTCTTTACTGGGCTCGTGTTCAGACTGGCCTCCCTCTGCCCCCGCTGACCTTTCTTTAAAGATGTTTTTTATTGGGGTTTAAGATACACACAGAAATGAGAGCACAGATCATCTGTGTTCAGTTGGACTCGTTTTTCACCATCTGAACCCACCCGTGTCCCCATCAACCAGGTTCAAAAAGAAACCCAGACGCCCCGTTCGGTCACTTCCCCCTCCCTGTCCCATGGGGACCCCTATCTTGGCCTAAACCCGCAGACGCTGGACTCGCCTCCTTGTGCACCTCGTGTTTGGGACGCACACAGTGTGTCCTTTTGCGTGAGGTTGTGAGATTTGTGGGGCTGTGGTTCCTTTTTGCTGGGGGTGTTCCCATCTATGATAAGGTCATAGTTTGTTTACCCAGCTGTGGATGGGCATTTGGGGCGTTTTCCGTTTTTGGCTGTGGCTGGTGGGAAAATTCTTGAATTCTGAGTGGCGATGCTCACTTGTTCACCTACCTACCGGGGTGTGGCTGGATCAGAGAGGTTGCTGGATTCTGCCAGACTGTTCGAGAGTGGTAGTCCTAATTGACAACCCCTCTGGCAGCATATTAATGCTGTCCATCTTTCCTTCTTGACATTTTAACCCTTCGAGTGGGTGGGTAGTAGTTTTAATTCCCACTTTCTCCGAGGTGTAAGAGGCTGAAGATCTTGATGTGGGTTTACTGGCCATTTGACCCCCTTATTTATGATCCTCCGGTCAAGTCTTTTTCCTATTTTTACAGTGAGTTGTCTGCCTTTTTCTTATTGATTTGTCAGAGTTCTTTATATATGCTGGCTATAAGCCCTTCATTGGAGAAATGCCACACAGATCGTTTTCTGTCCAGTGCCTCGCCTTGTCTTTCCCCTTGGCTTGTCTTTCCCCTTGTGGTGTCATGTGATGAATAGAAGTTCCTAATTATAATATAATCTAGTGTCTTTATCTTATGTTTATGGTTAGTGCTTTTCATATGG
Organism: Equus quagga; assembly: GCF_021613505.1. Classification (NCBI taxonomy): domain Eukaryota; kingdom Metazoa; phylum Chordata; class Mammalia; order Perissodactyla; family Equidae; genus Equus; species Equus quagga. Next base: position 33,283,048 of record NC_060273.1, on the reverse strand, counting down.
TCTATAAGAAACCTTTGGCTGCCCTTTGGGTCATGAAAGGATTTTCAGTGTTTTATTCTAGAAGCTTTCTTGTTTTGCCTTTCACATGTGGATCTACGGTCTGCCTGGAATGGGTTTTTACGTGTGGTGTGAAGGAGAGGCTTTTCCCATATGGAGGTCCGAGTGGACCGGTGGTGAGGCCGCACCGGCTGTGTTATTGCGTGTGTGTACCCGTTCTGGTATTCAAGATTCTGAGTTCTCCCACGTGGCTCTTTATCTTCAAGGTCGCCTTGGCTGTTCTTGACCCTTTGTGTTTCTCTATAACGTTTTTTTTTTTAAGCTGGTAAAATACGCATTCCACAAATGTACCGTTTTAACCAGTTCTAGATGTCCAGTTTTGTGGCATTGAGCACATTCGCATTGCTGTGCAGCCATCACCACCATCTGCTTCCAGAACGTTCCATCACCTCAAATTGAAACCCTGTCCCTATTTAACACTACCCCCCACCCCCCGCCTCCCCCAGCCCCTGGCGCCCACCCTTTACACACAGACACACACACACACCCCCTCTGCCAGGGTTTCCATTGGGGTTGCACTGAATCTCGAGGTCAGTGGGCTGCAGCCGGCATCCTAGTCGGTTCACACAAGTCTGGCGGTTTCCGAGGGAGGGACCCCGGAGGCGGATCTGCACCCCTCCACGGGCCCTCCCCAGACCTGCTTGTTTGCTTCCAGAACCTCGGCTCCAGTGGCTGCAGTGTTCCCTCTGCTACTTCCCGCCCCCCGCCTCCCTGCAGCCCAACCCAAAAATGCGCTGATTTGCTAGATGCAAATGACATCATCCTGTTTTCATACTTCTTTGTATGAACTTTTGACTGAATTTGGACTTTTGAGTGAATTTGGACTTTTGAGTGAATTTGGCCATTTCCCGCCCTTCGTTTGTGAGCGGCTTGCGCCTCTTACTGAACCATAAGATGCTTTCTTTACGCGGCGAGGGCGTCAGCCCATCCCCGGCTTAGATGTCACAGAGATCTCCGGATCGGTGGGAGTCTGAGGGTCGCCTCATCCAGGGGGTCCTGCCCGTTTGCAGCGGCTGTCATGGAAACGCCTCGGCCGGCCACGTGGCGGCTGGAATGAGCCCTTCTCTGGGCCGTCACCCTGATTGGGTCGTGCTGATAAGATGCTCCAGTAGCCTGTGGTGACATCTTAAGGGGAACGCAGTTCCTCTGTGAGGAGGCCAAAACGACCTTTCAGAGTAGAAAGGGAAAGCGTGTTTACTTGTGTTTGGTTAGGGAGGGGCCTTTGGGTGTGAAAACATGAAAATAGAGGTTTAGGGTCTGGGTGGTTTGGAAGAGCATAGATTTTGGAGTCAGAGCCTTAGTTTCCCCATCTGTAAAAGGGACAAAGATCCTCGTTCCCAGAGTTGAGGGGGATGGGGAAACAAGATGAATGGAAGCCTTGAAGCCTCGAGCCACCCCTCTGCCCTCCTCTCTTCAGCCCTAGCTGATCACGACCTTGCCCATTGTCTGCTCCATAAGCATTAATTGAGCACCCACTGTGTGCAGTGGGTGGTGGGTCACTGGGGGTGGAGTAAACCCACCTCATCACGCAGAGGTCTGCACGCCATGGCGCCATGGCCGTATCTGGCCCACCTCCCGTTTTTTGTAAATAAAGTTTTGTTGGAACAAAGCCCAATAGTTTAAGTGTGGCCTGTGGCTTTTTCCCCTCCGGCAGGCAGCATAGGCCTGTGATGCTTAAAGTATTTATTATCTGGACCTTTTAAGAAAAAGCTTGCCGACTCCTGTCCCAGTGGGTGGAGAGGGACAATAAACAAAGAATTACAACAGAGCAGGAACTAATGTGTATATGGAATGATAAACAGTGATAAGCACGATGGAGAAAAATAATTCAGGAAAGGGTGGGGGGGTGGTGGGCTGGGTTGCAATTTTAAAAATCGTGGTTAGGGAAGGCGGCATTCATCAAGTGTCACGTGGGCTGTAAGAGAAGAGAGTGAGGTATATGCAGAAGGAGGATACTGATAATTTGCTGTATCTGGAGGGAGGAATGGATTCCAGGCTTCGATGCAAAGGCCCTGGGGTACAGCCTGTGGGTGTGCTGTTCCATTTTCCAGCCCAGCCCGTTTGCAATGATAAAGTCCTCTGAGTCCTTCGCTGTTTACCAAACCTTTGTACCCACGATGATCTCATCGGGTTCTCCCCGCTCCCACCAGCGAGGACTTCAGGTGCCCTTATATAGTCAACTTCTAGAAGGGTCCCCGGCTACTCCATCCATTACAGAGGCAAGATTCCGCTGGCTGGCTGAGGGGGCCTCTCTGTTCTCCTCTCTGGGGTCCTGCCAGCAGTCGGGCAGAGCACAGCCCCTAGTCTGGATGGCCTTCCTTTCCCAGCCCCCAGCCGCCCTGCTTGAGTGACGAGGGAACACGCAGTTTGTCTGGGTTCGAGTTCACCCTTCTGGTGACCGTGGCCAGCCTTGGTGCTGACAAACCCCTGAAGCCCTTCCTGTGTTCTGGGTGTTGGTGAGGGGGGTGGCGAGGGCCGGGAACAGGCTGGCCCACACCCCAAGCTCAGGCGTCTCTGCTGTGTTCCCAAGGTGCTTGTCCATGTTGGCAGTGTCAGGGGTGCAAGGGGCTGGGATGTTGGTGGTCCCAGCTGGGGACAGGGCCTGTTAACTTGGTGCAGGGAGGGGGCACAGACAGGGGAGCTCAGGCCTGGCAGGGTGGGGTGTGTGTGCCCAGCTCCCTGCTGCTGGCCAGGGAATGGCGGGGGGGCACGTCACCGCATAGCTGGGCCCCGTGTCTCCTTTCGTGCCCGGGGTGGCCCCGGGGACCAGAGAAGGAGAAGGCCATTTTCCAAGCACCTCCAAGGGCCAGGCCCTGTGCGGGGGGCTTCCCTTACTCAGGGTTCAAGGGGCAGGGGGCTGGCGTGGAGCTAAGGGGCGGTTGAGGGGGACTCCCGAGCCGAGGGCTGGGTGTGGCTGTGTGCTTGCAGTGCCGCTGTGCCATGTGGTCCAGGCTCAGTGACCTTGGGCGGCCTCTCTGAGCCTCGGTTTCTTCATCTGTAAAATGGGGGTAACAAGATCCCCTCGCTCCCAGGGCTGCGTGTGGGGGGGGGGGGGGGGCCGGGGGGGGAGGGGGCCGGGCCAGGGACGGGGGGGCCCGTGGCACTGCTTTGCTTGGGGCCCTGGGGCGCCCCGGGCAGTGCGGCTGGTCCAGGCCCCAGGGTGGGGGGTACTCACAGCCCTGGATTCAGAGGCAGAGGACAGAGCTTACTGTGGTTTTTAAAAAAATAATGGAGCTGGAATTCACACACCGTGGGATTAACCATTTTCCAGCGTGCGAGGAAGCCACTGGTTCATCGTGGGCAGCCTCCAGCGCTCTCCAGCTTCCAAGCTGAATTTTCATTTTAAGGAAGGACAGATGGACTTTGGGTGGAGGAGGTGGTCCTGCTCGGACCCTGACCCGGACCCCTGGGGATCCCCGTGGTGGGGGACCGGCCCGTCAGAGGCCCTGCCACTGCCCTTGCTCCAGTTTCCGGCAAGGAGGAGCCTTCAGCCCAGATGGTGGCTAAATTAAGTCTAAATTAATTAAAATTTAATGAAATAAAAGATGCGGTTCCTCCGTCTCACCAGCCACATTTCAAGGCTCAGTAGCCACAGGCGGCCAGTGTGATACGTACCTGGGTGAGCAGGTGGCACGGAGGCCCCCAGTCACCAGCGGGCGGCCTGAGACCTGGGTGCGACCTTTCCCAACCCAGGCTGTGCTGGGAGATTTCCAGCAAAGTCTAGGGAGAGGCCAGTTGGCTTCAGGCCTGACTGGCACTTTCCCCCAGAACCCCGAGGCCTGCAGCCGTCTCGGTGAGCCCTGAAGGCCACCATTGGGTCCCCAGGGGAGAGTGCAAGGAGTCGGGGTGTGTACCTAGACCCTGGGAGAGTGCCAGGCACCGGCAAGGGGGGCCTCAGAAAGCTGTCTGGAGATGCGGATGGTGGGGGTGGGGTCAGCTGCCCATCCTCAGCCCCACCCCAGCGAGACCAGGCAGGACAGCCAGGTGGCGCGTGGCGGCCTCGGGGGTCGGGGGCTGCCTTACTTTCCCTCCCGACCTGGATCCCAGTGGTGCATCTGTCTGTTTTGCCCAGTGAGGTTGGAAAGGATGCTCATGCACTGAGTTGGTCCAAAAGTCTACCCCTGCTGGGGGCCAGGTGCAGACAGCTCCCCCCCCAGACACGGATCCACGCTTCCAAGGTGTCCGAGGGGGACACCGTGGTTGGGGGCTTGGATGGCGTGGCCAGGAGGGTGTCTGAGGCACAGGGAAGGCCCTGAGGAGGGGATGACGGGTGTACGAGGACACGGGGTGGGGCGGGGGGCGCCCTGGGGACCGGGTGGATCCAGCCGTCACACGTTTATCTAATTTGTTTCTGGGGTCCATCCCTCGGCTCTTCGGGAGAGTGGGGGCGGAATATGTGCGGATAAATGCTGCTGTCATGCTTGGTGTCCTTGTGGCTGGTGACGAGGTGGGGATGGTGCCCGTTTTACAGAGCCGCCAACCGCCGCTCTCGGAGAGGCACAGGCTTGCCCACGGTCCCCCCAGGGCACCGGCTTCTCTGGCCGGGGCCCCCCGGGAGGGCGTTTGGCACCGTTGGGGCCCTGTGGTGGGCGGGAGCCGTTGGTGGCATCCGGGCCAGGGTACCGCGGGGCGGGTGTCACAAGCCCAGGCAGGGGCAGGCCTGGGCCACCGGGCTTCCGCGCGGCCGGGGCAGGAAGAGCTGGCGGCTGATGTAAGGCCTTGCGCAAACTTCTGGCTGCCGGCTTCCGGAGCCTTCCACCCGCCTGCCTGCCGAGGAGGAAGTCTGGGGCCTAGCGGGGCTCAGAGGCCCTACTACCCCAGCTTGGGCCGCATGGGTGGCCGCACCGGCCACCATGGCCCTGGGTCCCGAGGGCTTGGCGCTGGAGTCCGGTGAGGGGCTGGGCGGGGCCGGGCTGGAGTTGGGGGGCTGGCCATGGGGTGTCGGTGATGGCGCATGTGGCCAGAAGGTATCCTCCCATGGCTCCGCCTGCTGCTGTCTCCGCCCCGAGGACCAAGGTGGATGCCCTGTCCCTTGCAGCCTCAGTTTCCCTATGAGGACCCCAGAGGGTCTAGGTGGACGTTTGGGGATTTTGTGCCCCCAGGAGGTGGTGAGTGAGCGCCTGCTGTATACAGGCCTAGCATGCACGCCGGCTGGAGACCCAGAGGTTGGGTGGGGGGGTCTGTGAGCCCCCTGTGGGCCGGGCTGGGTCCCCTGGGCACCCGAGTAGCACGCATTGTCCGCGTCCCCCCCTGCGGTCACTTCGTTTCTCTGGGCCACCCGTGCCGGCTCTGCGCAGCCTTCCACCCCACCTCCCGAGGGTACGTGGGAGGATTCAAAACCGCTCGCATGCACACTGCCGGGTGCCCCGGGCCGCGGTGCGTGGGCGCTGCGGCCATTTGTTGTTATTATTGTTGCTAAATACATCCTCCCCTCTTCACCGTGACTCTCAGTAGAGGTGGCATGATCCCCATTTGACTGAGGGGCAGGCCAGGACAGGGGAGCCCAGGGGGCAAGCTTGCCTTTGGCCGTGACCTGGAGGACGGCGGGTGATGATCTAGGGGGGGCGATGATCTTGGGGGGCTGTGCCCCCGGGTGGTGGGGGCGGGGGAGGCACCCATGTACGCGTGGGCCTGGCTGCATGGGGTGTGGCAGGGGTGACGGTCCTTCTGAGCAGCGGTCAGCCACCACTGCCCCCATGTGAGGGACCCTGGTGGCTTCTGCTCTCTGGAGGGACGGCCCCCTGCAATGCAGCCTCACAGGCCCGCTGCCCTCATTCCTTCCCTGATTCATCCGCTAATTCACCATCGTTCGGGGCCGCGCTGCTGGGTGTGCATTCTGACCAGGCACTTGCTGGCTCCGAGCCTCAGTCTCCTCATCTGTAAAATGGGTACCCGGCACCTCCCGCATGGGCCGGCGGAGGATGTGGTGTATCTGGGCCTGTCCTGGGCTGCTGCGGGGTCCTCCGGGAGGTCGGTCTTCAAGTTGCTGTGTCCTCCCCGGTCCAGGGGCTCCGAACGCGAGCAGGGGTTGAGACCACAAGCCCTCCTCCACCTCGGCACTCTGTGGCCTCCGGAGGCCCCCGCCCCCCCCACGGAGCTCAGCTTTCGTCTGCAGATGGGGAGGACTGGCTGGTCCGCATCTGGGTTGGTTGCATGTGGGGACGGTGACGCCCTCCTGCTGAGATGTTGGGTGTCCCAGAGGCCAGGCTCTGCTGTGGGGGCTTTCTTCTGGCCCCCCTCTGTGTCACTGGCAGTTTTCTCAAGCCCTGGGTCCGGGTGAGCTGACCTGGGCCCGTCCTGAGGCCGAGGGCTGGGGTTTGGTCTCCCTGCCCCTGTCAGCTCCGTGCAGTGGGGGAGAGATGGGAATCTGGGGGCGGTGGGCCAGGCGGCGGTGGCCTGGTGGCTGCCTCACAGCGTCCCCTTCTCTCTGCAGGCGAGGCCTTCTTGGGCAGCTTTGTGGCCAGCGGGATGGGGCCCTCGGCCTCGTCCCATGGGAGCCCGGTGCCCCTGCCCTCTGACCTCTCCTTCCGCTCCCCCACCCCCAGCAACCTGCCCATGGTGCAGCTGTGGGCCGCCCACGCCCACGAAGGTAAGGAGCATGCCAGGTGGGAGGGGCTGAGGGCTGCTAGGCTGCCGTCCCCAGACCCTCTCAAGTCTGCCCCCTCTCTTCCACCTCCATGGTCACCCTTCCTCGCTGTGGCCGGTGGGGCTCCAGCCCTGTCACCCGGCCTCCGTGCTGTTCTTCAGACGCTCAGTGCTTCCTCTAATCACCGTCACAGGGCCTTTGCACGAGCTGTTCTGCTGCTTGCAGCCCCTCACCCCCACCCCACTGGCTGTCTCCTGTTGCTCCTTCAGGGCTCAGCTCCAACCCCCCTCCCCCATCCCCCATTCCACCTCTCACTTGTGATGACGGGTTTATCTCTGTGTTTTTTGGTGTGTGAGATAGCCATTTTGCCACCAGAGTGAGCTCTGCGGCCAGGGCCTAGTTTGTTCCGCTCGCCCGTCTCCCGGGCGCACAGCAGGCTTGCTAGTAATTGTGGGAGCAATGGGACCAGGGACCACTGGCCTTTCTTGTCGCGGTTCTGCACTGATGCCCCTAAATTTGGAGGGGCTGCGGCCCAGCTTCCTGCTGGCCCTGAGCAAATCTTGGACCTCCCTGGAGCCTCAGTTTCCCCTCTGCATGAAGGGATGGGCCTGGGGGACCCTGCGCTCCTCCCCAACCTGCGCCTCTGGCAGATTCGGGATGCGGGGCGCCAGCTCCCTCCTCCTGCCTCCTGGGCACCCTCTGGTGCTCCTGGTCCTGGAAGATGGGGGTCCTGGGAGCCCCCACTGCAGGCTGAGGGTCCTCCCGGGCCTTCAGCAGCCTGGTCTCCTGCTCCTCCCCTGTGCCGGTGTCTCACCAAGGACCCTGAATCGGGTGTGCCTGCACAGAGGGGGCGGGCCTGCCTCTGGGCCTGGGATGGCGGGCAGTCAGTCCCTCGGGGCTGGGCTCCCATCTGAGCCTCGCAGTTGAGCCTGCTTACGGGGTGGCTGGAGGGGCCTGAAGAGCAGAGGCCGCGTCCGTGCCCGTGCCCCGTCAACCGGCTCCTCTGCGCTCCCTCACGCCCGTTCCCCCTTTGCTGACGAGGACTGGGAATGACAGTCAAGACGGCAAATGCCCCAGGCGCTTCTTAGGTCCCAGGGGCTGCGTCCTCGAACCCCTTTGTCCTGAGAACAAGCCGCGAGCTGGGGACTCCTAGGCCCATTTCACAGATGAGAAAGCAGGGGACCAGGCCTGCCGAGGAGCGTGGCTTCAGTGACTAAACGGGACAGAGTGTATCAGGTCGTCTTTGTTACTTTGTGGTGGGTGTTCATCATCATCATCAGGTGATGCTGTGGGAGGAGACGTGGGCCCAGTGTGGCCAGGGACAGGTCCTGCGTCCCCAGGCTCAGAGGGAGCCACTGGGACATGGGGGCCCCTAGTCCCTCAGGAATCTGCAAGGGGCCTGTGGTCCTGTGGGACCCACAACTCGGGCAGAGTGTCAGGACCCTCCTCTGGGCCCAGCGCCTGGCCTTCTGGGCCCTGCCAAGTGGTTCTTGGGCCTCCATTCTCCATATGCCCTTTTCAGTGTCATGTTCTCTCTCCGTGGCCACCCCTTCCTTCCTGTCTTCTCTGTCCCATGAGACCCTGATTCTGGGCATCCCTGGTGGGGGCCTTGTAGGATCCTCAGCAGGAGGAATTCCTTCCTGGCCGCCTGGGACACCCAGGAGCTGGTGATGCCATGTGGGCTGAGGTTCAGAGAAGGTGAGTGACTTGCTCCAGGTCACACAGCAGAGCAGGGGCCTGTTAAACTAGTAAAGCACTCAGTCGAGTGTGTGTTGGGCTGAGGTTGTGTGTCCTGCTGACCTCAGTTCAAAGCCAGGCTCCTCTGCTGTGTGACCTTGGGCAAGTGGTCCTCTCTGAACCTCAGTTTTCTCATCTGTAAAATGGGTTTATTAAAAGTATGTGTCTCTCAGGAATTTTTTTTTTTTTTGAGGTTTAAATGAGAATAACAGAGGCCAAGCAGTTGACCGTGCTTATTAGCCTGTGATTAGATCTGCCATCATCTTCATCATCACCATCACCACCCTCCTAGTTGGATCCATTCTGATCCTTTTCCTGGGGAACGTCACACCCAAGCCCCTGGGGGCTGCCTGGGCCTGGAGGGGTGCCTGGAGTGCCAGGGTTGGGAGCGGGCAGGCCTGGCCCTGGGCAGCTGGTGGTAAACCTCAGGGAACCCTGCCCCAGGGGGCCGACACCCAGGACCCTTTATGGCCAAGAAGAAGCGAGGGCCGGAAGGGAGCTCCCTGCGGGAGGCAGCGGGGTCCCAGCCCGGCTCCTCGCTTCTCTTTCCAGGCTTCTCCCACCTGCCCAGCGGGCTGTACCCGTCCTACCTCCACCTGAACCACCTGGAGCCCCCCAGCAGCGGGAGCCCCCTCCTCAGCCAGCTGGGCCAGCCCAGCATTTTCGAGACCCAGAAAGGTCAGGAGGCAGGAGTGGGAGACCCGGGGTTGGAGGGTGGGGGACCTTCTGAGGGGCTTCTCTGGGGCCCCCATCACTACTGAGTATTCCAGGCAGCACCCAGCTCTGCCCCCACAGGCTCCCCTGGGCCCACCAAGAGCCTTCTGGTGCCTTTTGGTTGTCTTCTGTTCGTCTAAGTCTCTGGCCTTGTGGGCAGCTCTTAAAACAACCCTAGCCTCGCCCCCTTTCACAGAGGAGGAAACTGAGGCTCAGAGAGGACCTGAGTCGGTGGCCAAGGCTGGAGTTAAACTCGGTTCTATCCGTTTCCGGGGTCTGCCCTCCCAAGGGTTGTGCTGTGCACGGTCCTCCCCACCCCTGGGGTCTTGCAGGGTCCCCTTTGACCCCCCTCAAGGTCCCCCTTCCGCGCTGGGCCGGGCTCACGGCTGCCTTTTTCTTCTCCGCAGACGGCTTCTACCTGCCCGGCCCGGGGGCTGCGGGCGCCCTGCACTCCCACGCGCCCTCCTCCAGGACCCCGGGCGGCCACTCCTCCGGCACCCAAGCCAAAGGCTCGTCGAGGGAAGGTGCAGCCAAGGAGCGCGCGGGCCGCGGCGGGGAGCCGCCCCCGCTGTTCGGCAAGAAGGACCCGCGGGCCCGCGAGGACGCGGCCGGCCCGCGCGGTGTGGTGGACCTGACCCAGGAGGCGCGCGCCGAGGGCCGCCAGGACCGCGGGCCCCCGCGCCTCGCCGAGCGCCTGTCGCCCTTCCTGGCCGAGCCGGGGCCACCGCGGGCGCCGGGCACAGGCCCCGCTGAGTCCAAGGGCAAGAACCTGCCGCCGCCGCCGCCGGCGCTGAGCCTCTGCAACGGGGCGGCAGACGCGGGGATCCCCGCGCTGGTGGCCAAGGAGGCGGCGCGCCAGGACGAG
>NC_060273.1:33196739-33272689 GCF_021613505.1 Equus quagga | reverse complement strand
GCCCTGCTGCCCGGGCCGTGCCCGTGCCCCTCGCCGCTGCCGCCCCCGCCCCCGCCGCCCCCCGGCAAGGGCCCGCCCGCGCCCCCCGCCGCCCCGGCCGGGCCCTTCGCCGCGCCGCAGCCCGCGTCCGCCGGCGTCTACACCATCTTCCCCACGGCGGCGGCGCGCGAGCCGGGCCGCGAGCATCGCGTGGTGGCGCCCACCTTCGTGCCTTCCGTGGAGGCCTTCGACGAGCGCCCTGGGCCCATCCAGATCGCGTCGCAGGCACGCGATGCCCGCGCCCGGGAGCGCGAGGTGGCCAGGCCCGGCGTCCTGCAGGCGCCACCCGGGTCCCCGCGGCCACCCCCGGAACGGCCCGAGAAGAGCTCGGTGATCCGCTCGCTCAAGCGGCCACAGCCCGCCGAGGCCCCGCCGGCACGGGCCGCGCGCGCCTCCCCGGACCCCCGGGCCTACCTCCCCGCCAAGGAGCTGCTCAAGCCCGAGGCCGAGCCGCGGCCCTGCGAGCGTGTCCCGCGCGGCCCCCCCGCCGCCACCGCCTCCCAGCAGGCCGCCAAGCTCTTCGGCCTGGAGCCCGGGCGACCGCCCCCGCCCGCCGCGCCTGAACCCAAGTGGAAACCTTTCGAGCTGGGCAACTTCGCCACCACGCAGATGGCCGTGCTGGCCGCACAGCACCACCACGCCAGCCGCGCAGAGGAGGAGGCCGCCGCCGCCGCCAAGAAGGCCTACCTGGATCCCGGGGCCACGCTGCCCCGCGCTGCGGCCACCTGCGCCAGGCCGGGCGCCGAGCTGCACCCTGCGGCGCACGGGCCCGGAGAGGCGTCGGCCATGCAGAGCCTCATCAAGTACAGCGGCAGCTTTGCGCGCGAGGCCGTGGCCGTGCGCCCTGGTGGCTGTGGCAAGAAGAGTCCCTTCGGAGGCCTGGGCACCATGAAACCCGAGCCCGTCCCCACGGCCGCGGGCGCCCCGCGCGCTCAGGCCCGCCTCCCCCACCCCGGCGGCCCCACGGGGACCGGGGGCCGGCAGCTGAAGCGGGACCCGGAGAGGCCCGAGAGCGCCAAGGCCTTCGGGCGCGAGGGCTCTGGAGCCCAGGGCGAAGCAGAGGTGCGACACCCGCCCGTGGGCATCGCAGTGGCCGTGGCCCGGCAGAAGGACAGTGGTGGCAGTGGCCGGCTGGGGCCTGGGCTGGCGGACCAGGAGCGCTCCTTGTCGCTGAGCAACGTCAAAGGTGGGTCCTGGGTCCCCTTCCACCTTTGCCTTCGGGTTCTTGGTGTCTCCCAGCCTCACTGTGCCTGCTCTTGCCTACCTGCTCCCATGTGTCTTTTTTCACTTGTGGGCCACCGCTGCATTGCTTTTCCCATGATGCACGTGGAGAAATGTGTAAAATGCAGAAAAGGAGGAATAAGAAAAAGGACTGTTTGGTTTTCCCAATATCCTGATCCTTCCTTGGGTTCATTTTCCTGTGCGATTTGTTTCTGCCTGCAGAGTTCCTAGTCACTTAACATTTTGGGCCCCAGTGTTTTTCATGAGTGACAGGGTCCCCTCCTGCTTTTGCAAAATCTCTATAAGTATCTTTTTTTAACTGTTTCCACTGTTCTGTGGAGAGTACACACACGGGTCTTTAGCCATTCCCCTCGTGGGCATTTGAGTTTCTGCTTTTCTGAGGTTTTGTGTTTACAGTGTTGCATTGAATATTTTTATGCATTGCACCTTTCTCATATTTTGAGTCGTTTTCTAAGAATAGGTTCCTAGGAATAGATTAGCTCTAAGCTTTCAGTTCTGTCTTTGGGGGAGCTGACTGTGCCTTACCTATGTCAGCGTCTCCTCTGCCTCGGCTGGGGCCTGGCGCGTAGTAGGTGTTTGATGACTGAGTGACTGAGTGACTGAGTGTGACAGGTAGAAACGAAGGTCCCGATGTTCTTAGGGGTCTTGATGTTTAGTACTTTGGTTGTTACCGGTTTTGTATGCTTGTTAGCAGCGTATGAGTCTGTTTCGTTTTAGACTCTTTAGCATTGTGTTTTGATGTTGTTAAAAGAAAACTAAGGTTGGTAGGGAAGCACGGTGCATTTCTGGGAATTACCAGTGAGGCTGAACATTTTTCCGCCATTGGTTGACTCCTTGCGTCTTCTTTGCCCCTTGCGTTATTTCACCGTTGGAATCCCGCCTGGGGTTTCGGGGAGTTGATCTTTGTGGCCTTTTTGTTGGAACTTTGGACTTGCCTGGCCAGGAGAGTGCCCACTGTGGGGCCAGGGGTCCTGCCCGCCCCTGGCCAGGTTAGTGTGGCCTTGGCGGGCTGGGTCCCCTGCTCCTTGCTCAGGTGCCTTCTCAGCAGCCAGCCTGGGTTTCTTCCCTGCGCCTCTGCCCCCAGCCCCCGGCTCCCCGTCCTCACCGGCTGCGAGCTCAGGCTTGGCCCACGTCTGCGGCCCCTGTTTGTGGCCCCCTTTCCTGCCCCTCCCAGACTTGACTCCCGTAGGCTGCAAGGCATCTTGGGTGCATGTCTTCTGGGTCCCATCCCTCCTTTGGTCTCCTTGTGACCAACCCAGCCGACTCCTGTGTTTCATCCTTGGTCCATGGTGAGTGGCCACTGCTGTGTCCTGTCATAGCTGCCTCCTAGACCCGCTGTCTCAGCCTTGCTCTCCCACACGAGCCCAGTAAGCCCAGTAAGCCCAGGAAGGGCTGCCCTGGCCTCTGGCTGGCCCTGCCCATCTGCACGCACGCTGCGGCTGCAGAGGATCTTCATCCAGCCTGGGCGCCTCAGGGCGAGCAATGTTTAGGGGATGTCTGTTGAGTGACTGACTGAGCCCATTGTTTTGGGTGGAGCCCCTTGGAGCCAAGGAAGCCCGTTCTCTGATCCTGAGGGGCTCGTACGAGGCCCTGCCCAGTCTAGGATTGCAGGAGTGGGCAGCAGCCCTCGGCTTGGAGGTGACCAGCTTGTTGGTGGCCTCCCGCTAGGATAGAGGTTTGGGGCCGTGGACTCCTCTGGAGGGCAAAAGATCTCTTCAGGTCTTCAGGCCCTTTTCCTGGAAGAATGCTCATGTGACATGGTGTGGGACCCCTGTCGGGGGCTCGCGGTCCCCAGAGCTCGTCCTGGAGCCCAGTGTACCTGCCGGGGTGCATGGGGTCATGTGTGTGAGAGAGAGAAATGAGAGGGGCAGGTTTGGGGTGAGCCCTTCAGGGACTGATCTGACGGACTCTGTTGCTGCTGACCGTTGAGAGTCGGTGGCTGGATTCTCCTGAAGACGTTCCTGGAAGGAGGTGGCTTGTCCCCCGTCTGGGCACCCTTGGTGGGGAGGAGTTGGGGTCCCACTGGCCGAGTGGGTGGTCGTCAGCCCCAGTCTCCTGGTCTCTCCCCCTGCTCCCTGTCTCCTGGTTTGGGGGTGAGCCTTGTGTCCTCGCAGCCATGTGCTCTGGGACGGCTTGAGCCCGCAGCCTGCGGCCAGGGTCCCCGAGTGGCTGCAACGGGCCGCCTCGTTCCACAGTGCCAGGTGGGCTGGTGGCACGCGGTGGCACTTCCTCGACAGGTCTGTGTTTTCTCTGCTCATGTCTAGGGCGTTAGGGTCTTAGAGCTTCCGACCGGGTCTGTGAGCCCTGGATCCTTCTGGAGAAACCCACACAGGGTCTTCTCTGGCTTCAGGGTGTCTGGAGGCCTGAGATGGACTAAGGATGGGCATTGGCTTTACCCCTGGGCCCTGAACAGCCGGCGCCCCGTGCCCTAGATGCCAGCAGAGCAGTGTGTCACTGCCATTTAGTGGGCAGCCCCCCAAGCACGCTCAGTCGTTATGGGGACCGGCCACCATGTTCTCCCAGCAGAGGTGAAGTGACTTGCCTAGGGTTACCTGCACCTACTCCTCCCACCTGTCTCGCTTGCCTGTCGTCACCTCTCGGGGAGAGGCAAGGTGGGGTTCAGATCTGGGGGGCGGGGGTGCGAGCAGTGGTGTTGGCCCCGGTCCCTGGGGAGCTAGCCCGTGGGTCAGCCTAGCCCGTGGCAGCCATGTCTGTGGAAACGCTCAGAGGGAGGCGGAGGGGTTGCCATGGGAACCGAGCCCACACTTCGGCCATCGGCCATCGTGGTTGGAGTAGAGCGGGTGACCCATGAGGGGCGGGCACGGGCCGTGCGTGGGCCCCGGGCTAGGGCTGCAGGTGGGTGATGACAGGGACGCAGCTGTTTCCCCAGCGCCCCCCTGCGCCCGCTCTCTGCAGGAGCGGTGCACACCCCGGGGCTTGGGAAGACCCCTGGGACCCTGGTTTCAGCCGTGCCGCCGCCCTGTCGGTCAGGGTGGGACTGGGCAGCTTCCTCAGTGTGCTCGCCTGGAAGGGGACAAGGACTGGGACCACCTCCCGGGTGATGACCAGCGAGTGAGCAAGTGCCCCCAGGGGACCAAGGACCTGTTGGCCACAGGCCTCTCTTACATGCCACTGGTCTCCCAGCTCGTGCCTTGAGGGCTCCGTGGGGTCTGTGTCTTTGGGACCTTGGAGCAGGTGCCCTCTGATGTTCTTTCGCACTCCTGCCTCAGGGCCTTTGCACTTGCTGTTCCCTCTGCATAGCTCATTCTTCCTCTACGTATTTACATGAATCTGTCCATTCATTCGTTCCCCAGGTATTTATCGAGCAGCTTCCTCTGTGCTAGGCGTTGTGTAGGGGAGAGGTGGACAGCAAGAAGTAGGGTTGCTTGAGGCAGAGCAATGCCCAGTCTGATGGAGGAGGTTGACTGGGAATAAGCAGAATATCTGGGTGTTGTGGTCAGTGCTGCACAGGAGACAAATAAGGGAGCATGACGGAGGAGAGGTGGTCGGGCGGGTTTCCTGGAGGAGGTGGCGTCTAAGCTGAGATCTGATGGGGGAGCCTGAGTAGTTCCAGGGGAAGGGCATTCTGGGTGGAGGGAACAGCGTATGTGGCCCTGATGTGGGGAAGGGACACATGTGACGAGTGAAGAGAGCCAGGGCAGAGAGGCTAGGGGCACCCTGGAGAGGCTGGCCAGGTGGCACAAGCCAGGCCAGGGGCAGGCGAGGGCTTGGCTCCGTGGGGCTGGCCCCGCAGGCGGGATGGGTATGAGTGGGGCGGGGCAGAGAGGCAGGGCAGACGCAGAAGGGGCCTCGGGCCTGGAGCTGAGGCCTGGCGAGGGCGGAGGGCGTGTCATGTTTCTCCAGAAACCAACCTCATCAGAGGGAGCGGTCTGGAGCTCTGGCCTCAGTGACCCTGGGGACGACGGAGGCTCCCAGACAAGGCCGCCTGCAGACACCTTTCTCTTGGCCAGTGGGGCCTGGGATGGGAAGCCCTGAGACCCTGGGTGGTGACAGCCAGGGCAGTGGAGAGGCATGAGGGCAAAGGGCAGAGGGCTCGGGGCCAGGCTACACCCCAGGTGCTGGGCTCTTCTGGGGACACCAGGAGCTCTGTGCCCAGAGCCTGTCCCCGACCCCCGGTGTCCGGTGGGCGAGAGGGCCCTTGGGGCTCTGTGGGCCTAGGAGGCCATGTCCCCTGTGAGAAGGAAGCCGGGCGCTCGCTCTGACTTCTGGGCCCGGCTGCAGGACTCGGGGTGGCCCTCCACGCCCCAGGCCTGCCTGAAACCCACCATGATCCTTCCCTCAGGGTCCGTGAGCAAGACCCTGACCAGTCCCTTGGATGTGGGAACCACGTGGACGCAGGAGGCCAGGGCACCCTGGATGGGTCTCACCCCAATCTCGGCGGCATGGCTGTCCCCATGTTGGCCCACCCCCTTCAGCTTCCCTCGCCTGCCTGCCACATGCCGGGAACGGTGGCGGTGACGTGGCGCTGGTGTAGATGGAGTGTCCACTCTGTGCCTTGCTGACCACGGCCTGGGGGAGAGGACTTGGCAGGCGCTCAGGGATGTGCCTCTGCGTCCCTGAGGGCCGAGTCGGGAGGACAGACCACAGACAGGCTCCCCACCTGCCCTCACGCCTGCCTGCCCGCCAGACGCCCCAACTTGCAGGCTTTTCGCTGCTTAAACATGCACGGCGCTTCCCCTGTCCTGGGCCACCCCCAGAACCTCCCAGGCCTGCCCAGGTGGCCCTGCCAGCCTATCTCCAGCTGCCACTCGCTGTGCCTTCTCTCCGGCTCTGATCCTTCATTCTTGGGCAGGCGGCTCCCCAACCTCCTGAAAGGAAGGGAGTAGCTGGCACCCTGAGCCTCTCCCGGGGCTCTGTTCCTTGGGAGCTCCTGGTTTTGGGGGTGCAGGAAGGGAGAAATGAGGGAGGGCACCCGACGACAGCATTCCAAGTGGGATCCTCGCCCATGAGGGTCGGGAGTGTGGAGGCTGCTGGTGGAGCCCCTGGGGGCCCAGGACACTTGTCTCCCGTCGAGCAGTCAGGTCTGTGTGCTGGGGTCTGGGGGCGGCCTGCTCCCTGGGCCCACCTTCTAAGCTGGCTGGGCCTGGGGGCCGAGGCTGCCTGAGGCTTCCTGGGGTCCTCAGGGCGGGTGGGTGTGCCCTGCTGGTGGGTCCTGGGCTTAGCGCCCATCTGCCACCCACAGCAGCCCCAGCCAGGTGGCAGGGAGGACCCCACCCTGGCAGCCCCAGGGGGGCCGACCCTGAGAGAGGGGTCAGTCCAGCCTCAGCAGGTTTCTCCTTTAAGATCAGTCTCAACCTCTCGCTGTGTGGCCTCTGCCACCAGTGACCGCTGCCTCCCGTCCCCAGGGCTGCCAGACGTGCACGGATTTGTGGCTCATGTACAACCGCCTGGGAAGAGGGATGGGGCAGGGCTGGTGGAAGGTGGCCGGGCCAGGAGGGGCAACGGTGCCACAGGCCCTTGGCCCCTGCACCCCTGCCCTGTAGCGATGAGCTGTATGCCAGGCTGGACTCAGGGACTCGCTTTCTCTGCCCTGGGAGGGGGCATGGGGGTACTAGGGTGGG
This sequence comes from Equus quagga, assembly GCF_021613505.1. Classification (NCBI taxonomy): domain Eukaryota; kingdom Metazoa; phylum Chordata; class Mammalia; order Perissodactyla; family Equidae; genus Equus; species Equus quagga. Next base: position 33,265,826 of record NC_060273.1, on the reverse strand, counting down.
GATGGGCTGACCCGGGGGCAGCGCCCACATCCTCCACTCCTCGCCACATGGACAGTGTTCTCTGGTTTTACTTTTCTGTCTGGATTTTAAGAAGGTTAGCCACACGTCTGCAATAGCCCGCAGCGTGGCAGCTGAGACCCGTCACCTGGGTCTGGCCAGGTTTCTGAAGGGCGGCTGCCTTCTGGGGCTGTGGTTTCCCCTCCGCCCGGCCCCGGCCCTCTCAGTGTCACGGTGTGGAGCAGGGTGAGCCCCTCAGGCCTCTTTGCTGCGACCCCCGTGCCTGTGAGTTTGGTCTCGGCCACGGCTGCTGAGCACGACAGCACAGATCAGCTCTTGGGGTGACGGAGGGATGTCCCCTGGCTCAGAGGAGCCCTGGCCAGGGGTCAGAGGGTGCAGGTGCATCGTGAGGGGAGGCATTCCCGGGTGAAGCCCTGCTTGGCTGCAGAGTGGGGGGCCCTGGCCCTGGCCTGGGGCTCACTCCCGGCTCCCCTCCCCTCAGGGCACGGCCGGGCTGACGAGGAGTGTGTGGATGAGCGGGCCCGGCACCGGGAGGACCGGCTGCTGGGGGCGCGGCTGGACCGGGACCAGGAGAAGCTGCTCAGGTGTGGGGTCACGCTGCCTGGGGGCCTGGGAGCCCCCGGGAGGAGGGTGGATGACGCTGGGTGGGCGTGGCCCCTCGACCACTGGGCTGTGATCCTGAGCACGGGTTTGCCTGACCCAGGACCCGGATCCAGTGAGGGGCCCCCGGGGGCCTTCTTTGCTGAGTGTGAGCTCGCTTTCTGGAAGCCGGGTGCAGTGCTGGCCTGACAGCCAGCCTGGGTGTCCCCAGTTCCTTCTGGGGACCCCTCTGCTTTCCTACCTGTCCCTGGAGCCTTCTGGGCCGTTGCTGAAGCCTCTGTTCCTTTCCAGAGAAAGTAAGGAGCTGGCCGACTTGGCCCGCCTGCACCCCAGCAGCTGTGCTGCTAACGGCTTAAACCCCAACCTCATGGTGACCGGGGGCTCTGCGCTGGCAGGCTCGGGTCGCTGGTCTGCCGACCCTGCGGCCCACCTGGCCACTCACACCTGGCTGCCCCGCTCGGGCAGCACATCCATGTGGCTTGCCGGACACCCCTATGGTGAGTGGGGGGGCAACTTCTCCCTTACCCGGTGGGAGGAGGCTGGGTGAGGGGGCTGGAGCATGGCGCTGGGGGCTGGTGCAGGGGTGGGAGCCTCCTCCTCCTGTGCTCTGGCTCCCTGTTTCGTCCAGGAGGGTCATTACTACAGCACCAGACTCGTGGGGTTTCTTGGCCAAGCCCATCTGGGGACGGTGTCCGGGGGCTATGTGTGTGCTTGTGGTCAGCCAGCCCTCGCTTCTCTGCGTCCTGTGTGGTGGCCCCCAGAGGTGGAGGACAGGGGCGTGGGCAGGAGAGGGGCTGGCCTGGCCCTAGGCAGGGGCTGGCCTGGCCGCAGCACTGACTCGGGCCCATGTCTCTCCCAGGCCTGGGCCCCCACTCTCTGCACCAGGGCATGGCACCCGCCTTCCCACCCGGCCTGGGGGGCTCCCTGCCCTCAGCCTACCAGTTCATCAGGGACCCCCAGTCAGGCCAGCTGGTGGTCATTCCCAGCGATCACCTGCCTCACTTTGGTAAGTGGCAGCCCCAGGGTGGGGGGCCGTGGTTCCGGTGGCCTTGCCCGGCGAGACCATCTCTTAACGCAAGGGCCTCCTGTTGCGGGGCGGGGGTCTACCCAGCGGAACAGGGTCGGGGGCAGACTGGGACTCAGAGAGGACGTCCTGACATCCGTGGTCTCTACGTGTCGTAAAGCCACAGGGGTCCTTGTTTCGATGAGCTCCTGCCCAGAAAGCCCACGTGGAGGGCTGAAGCAGGGCCACCCCGGCTGGAGCCTGGACCCCTGCCTTGGCCCCCGTCCCTTGGGAATCCACTTTGTAGACCACGGGGTGTGGTGGGGGGAGCTGGAGCCCCATGTTGGTGTGCTCCGGCTGTGAGACCTTGGGCACCTCCCACGGGGTTATGGACAGGGCCCGTTCCGTAGACCTGGGATGCGGGTGCCAAGGGAGGCCAGGCGTCCTGGCGCCCAGCTGGCACTGGGGGCCTGGCCTAGCCCGCCTCCACTGCTGTGAGCGCCTGCTCTCTGGCCTCGGCTTCCCCATCTGTGAGTGGGGGCACGGGGCGGTGGTGGCGGGTGCAGCCTCAGTGTCTGTCTTGTCCCCAGCGGAGCTGATGGAGCGGGCCGCCGTGCCGCCCCTCTGGCCTGCCCTGTACCCGCCGGGCCGCAGCTCCCTGCACCACGCCCAGCAGTTGCAGCTCTTCTCCCAGCAGCACTTCCTGCGGCAGCAGGAGCTCCTGTACCTGCAGCAGCAGGCGGCCCAGGCCCTGGAGCTGCAGAGAAGCGCCCAGCTGGTGGTGAGTGGGGGTGGGCGTTCACCGGGGCCGAGGGGCAGCCCCCCGCCGACGGCGAGGCAGACGGGTCAGCTGGCAGAAACCCCCAACAGTTGTGGACTATGAGGGAGGACAGACGAGAGGGGCTGGTGGTCAGGGAAGGCCTCCTGGAGGAGGGGACGTGTGCCCAGAGGCCTGAAGGAGTCAACCGTGGCGGGGCCCTCCCAGCAGAGGGGACACTGAGCAAGGCCAGAGCTGCGTGCAGGCTGGGGGGGGGCAGGGCGCAGGGAGCAGTGGGGAAACCAAGGCAGGAGACAGCTCGGGGCCTGGAGATGTTTGATGGGATGCCCAGGGCATCCGGGCGGGCTCCTGCCTGAGCCCCGCCTGACCTCCTCTCCGGGCTGCCTGCCTGATGGCCCTGGCTCCCCTTTCGGGCCGGGGCTGGTCTCTGACACGTGTGTCACCTGACCCTGTGAGACAGGAGACATGAGGCGCCCCGTGTGGGTGGACTCCTAAAGCCCCCAGCCCTCCTGCCTTCGAGAAAGTTCAGGCGGTGCGTCCTCTGCTCGTCTGTGGCCTTCCTCCCTGTGCAACAGAGGTGGCCCATCGGCAGATGGCCCCGGGTGTGAACCTTAGCCCTGCCACGCCTGGCTCAGTGACTTCACCTTTCTGGGCTTCAAGTTTCCTCCTCTGGAAAACAGAGATGCTAGGAATTCCTCCGTTCTCTGGGTTGTTCAGTGAGATTTAATAATTGGGGGAGCTGCTGGGGCTCGGAGCCTTTCTTCCCGGGTGCTTTATGTGCTGGTTGCCCCCCGACCCCAGCAGCAGCCAGGCGCTTCCCTGCCCTGGCTGTGAACATGGCTGCCCTTGAGCCTGCTCCCTGCCGTGTCCTCAGAAGTCAGCCGAGGCAGGAAAAGGCTCCTCCTGCCCTTGGAGGTGTTTTGGAGAACATTAGGTGGTAGTGAGTTCCCCGAGAAGGGAGCTATCCTAATGCCGGAAGGTGGGGGGAGTAGGGCAGCTTCTTTGTCTTCCAGGGCCTCACGCCTCTGCCTGGCCCCTTACCCTGACTGTGAGGGTCCCCGCGGCCCCCACCCCGTCTGCTGGGGTTCTAGAAGGAACACTGTGCTTGTTACACACGGGCCGTGGCGGAATGCCCCTCTCAGCTGGGAGGGCGGGTGGCCCGCCCCGACCTGGCGCGGGCTCTGGGGCCGGGGACGTGGCCGGTGCCGGGGCTGGCCCTGCCGCGCTGACCCCGCCCGCCGGCCGCCCCCCCAGCAGGAGCGGCTGAAGGCCCAGGAGCACCGGGCGGAGATGGAGGAGAAGGTGAGCAAGCGGAGCCTGGAGGCCGCGGGCAAGGCCGGCCTGGCCGCCTCGGGCCCCGGGCTGCTGCCTCGGAAGCCCCCAGGCCTGGCCACCGGCCCTGCGGGCACCTACGGCAAGACTGTGAGCCCCCCGCCATCTCCTCGCGCTTCCCCTGTGGCTGCCCTGAAGGCCAAGGTCATCCAGAAGCTAGAGGACGCGTCCAAGCCACCCGGCTACGCCTACCCCGCCACGCCCAGCTCGCACCCCAGCAGCCCGCCGCCCGCCTCCCCGCCGCCCACCCCCGGCCTCACCCGCAAGGAGGAGGCGCCCGAGAACGTGGTCGAGAAGAAGGACCTGGAGCTGGAGAAGGAGGCCCCCAGCCCCTTCCAGGCCCTGTTCCCAGGTAGGAGCCGGGCCCCTGAGTTTCTGTCGCCTCTGACTCTGGCCTGGCCGCCCGGGGAATGGGTCCCCTGTGCGCTTCCTCATCCATTCGTCCCTTCCTTCCTCCGGTCTCTGTTCCTCTGCACACGGCCCCCTGCCGCTTGTGGACCAAACGTGCGAACACACGGTCGGCCGTGACCTCTCTCCAGCCCCCGAGTAGTCGGGTCAGAGAAGCGGACTAGAACCCAGCTCGGGGGCTGGTCCTGAGCATCGAGCCGCATGAGCCTGTAGGACACTTAGGGTCTTGCTGGCACACACGGTCATTGCGAGTTGCCACGTTGGGTGTGACGGTACAGGGATGCCCCCTCTGCAGCAGCCCCGGCCCCGTGGGCTGTGTGCACGCGCCCTTCCCTGTCCTGTGTCAGTGGGCACGGGCGGCACGTGCCCTGATGGGGCCCGGGGCTCGCCTCCCTCCTCCTGGGGCTAAGAGCATGAGCTCGCGCTTGGGAGGACTCGAGTTCCACTTCAGATCCTGCCAGAATGCTGTGTGCTCTTGGGCAAGTGGCTCCCGCCTCCCTGGGGAGATGTGGTACTGGGCTGATGTCGAGCGCCGAGCGCGTGCCTGACCCCGGGGGCTCCGCACCTGTCTCCCTGGGCAGGCTCCCGTGGAGCGCCGAGCCGGGCCCAGAGCCCCTTGGGGTCCCATGCGCCCCTGCTGCTCTTGGCGATCACACTCAGCTGGGAGCTTGGAAGAGAAGAGGCGGGGTGGCACTGGGGTCCTCTTCCTTCTGAACAGCTCGGGCGCCCCGCTGTGCTTTAGTAGGGTGGGGTGGAGGCCAGAGATGGTGCAGCCTTGGTGGGGACGCTTTTGGGGTCTTGTGAAACACTGGCTTCTGTCCGGCCTTGCTCTGAGTGCTGAGGGGAAGGGACTAGAGAAGGAGCTGACTGGTTTCTGCCTTTGAGCCTGGAAACCCTCGGGGACAGGATGGTGGCCAGTTTTTCTCTCTGTCGCCCAGACGTGCAGAAAGGCTCCGGGTTCCTCTGAGGCGGCCTGGAAGAGACGCCCCCGGCCCCAGGCTGGCCGAGCAGAGCGGGTCCTGGGGTCTGTCCTGGAGGGCGGGCGGGTGTCAATGGGACATGCAGAAGAAGGGGCCCCCGCTTACCCTTGGTGTCTTTGCAGACATCCCGCCCAGGTACCCGTTCCCAGCGTTGCCGCCGCACTACGGGAGGCCGTACCCGTTCCTGCTGCAGCCCACGGCGGCCGCCGACGCCGACGGCCTGGCTCCCGACGTGCCACTGCAGGCCGATGGGCCCGAGCGCCTGGCGCTCTCACCCGAAGACAAGCCCCTCCGTCTGTCACCCTCCAAGATCCCCGAGCCGCTGCGGGAGGGCCCGGACACCGAGCCGCTGGTGGAGCGGGAGGTGAAGGCGGAGGTGGAGGACATGGACGAGGGCCCCGCCGAGCTGCCCTCCCTCGAGTCCCCGCTGCCGCCTGAGGATGCCATGGGCCCCTCGAGCCCCGTGGGGGGCTGCGGAGGCGGCCTGCTGGAGGCGCAGGCGCTGAGCGCCAGCGGGCAGGGTGCCGGGGAGCCCCCGGGAGGCCCGGACTTCGCCGAGGGGGCCGAAGCGCGGGCGGACTCTCCGGGCCGGACAGAAGCCTGCACAGCCGCCCCGGAGCTGGTGGCACGGCTGCCACCCGAGCCGCTGGTTGAGGCCAAGGAGGAGCCGGTGGAGGTGCCCGTGGCTGTGCCCATGGCCGTGGCTGTGGCAGAGGCAGTGCCCGAAGAGGGCCTGGCGCAGGTGGCCCAGAGCGAGCCCCGGCCTGGCCTGGGACTGGTGGACTGCGACGTGCCTGCCGGGGATGGCAAGGGCCTGAGCCGGGAAGCCCGGGAGGTGGCCCCTGTTCCCAGCAGCGCCTGCTTCCTGGAAGAGGCGGGCCCCAACCAGTTCCTGCCCGGCCTGGAGGACCCACTGGCCGGTATGAACGCCTTGGCGGCGGCCGCGGAGCTGCCCCAGGCCAGGCCTCTGCCCGCCCCGGGCCCTGGAGCCCAGGCCCTGGAGCAGCTGGAGGCAGCGCAGAGCCTCGTCCTGGAGCAGAGCTTCCTGCACGGCATCACCCTCCTGAGCGAGATCGCCGAGCTGGAGCTGGAGAAGAGGAGCCAGGAGGTGGGAGGTGAGCCACGCTGGCCGCGGGTTTCTGCGGGGTGCTGTTTTCATTTTAATGAGATTTTAAAACTTTGGAAAAGCACAGGATATGGTCTATTCGCATTCACTTTTTAAAAACTGTGGTAAAATCCACATAAAGTTTGCCATCTTAACTGTTTTGAAGTGTATGGTTCAGTCATGTTAGGTACATACACGTTTTGCAACGAATCTCTGGGTTTTTTACTGGTGAAATTTCTCCTCATTCTGTCACTGGTGAATTTCGTGTTAGCTAGGCTCTTTGGATTGCAAAGGACAGAAACTCTCATTTTAACTGACTTAGAAAAAGGCGGGGGAAATTTATTGGCTCATGGAGCCAAAGTACAGCAGTAATTGGGTGCTTAGTTTCAGGTATGGCTGGATCCAGGTGCTCAAACCAAGTCATCAGGAGTTTCTTTCCCTGCCCTTTCCTGTCTCTATCTCTCTCCCCTTGCTCCAGTTTTCTTTTTCTTGGCTTCATTCAGGGCAGGCCCGGTGTCCTCATGGGGGTCACCAATACTTCCTTCCAGGCCCATGGGTCTGCTCAGCTCAGCAGACTCCCAAAAGAGGCCACCTTACCCCTGGTGGCCCTGGCAAAGATGCTGAGATTCCTTCTCACTGAATGACTCAGGTTCATGCTTTTTTGTAGAAGCAAATCCTGCAACCCAGGAGATGGCATGGCTTGGACTGCTCAGGCGCCGCCCTTGACGGGGGTGTCACCTCTTGGGTGTAGGGAGGGGTGGTCATCAAAAGAGCACGGGTGTCTTCCACAGAAGGGGCAGTGAATTCTGGGCTGGACACAAAACCCCACTGTGCAACAGAGAAAATCAGGGTGCTCCAAGAAAGGGGTGAGAAAGGGGCCATGATGGGCACACCCCTCGGCACCCCTCACTTGCCCAGCTGCCAGCGGAGGGGCCCCGACGACAGCTGTGGAGAGAGAAGAATAGTGCCACCCGTGTGTGGTGTCTCCTAGGACTTTTTCTACACCGCACACGCTGCTCAAATTACGATCATTTTGTAAACAGAGTTCTGGAACGTGCACTTTTTACTTGGTACGTTCTTTCTTAAACATTTTCCAAAGTTGTGTGTCGTACGAGAAGTTTTTTGTGGGATACCTGGTTTTCTGCCCAGTGGTGGCCCTGGCCTTCGAGGGCCCGATCCTGGACGGTCAGGCATTTAGTGGGCTTTTTTTCTTTCTTTGGCTGCTGTTGATGACGTGATGGTTCCCCTTGAAGAAGAGCCTTTGCTCAGGCCTCTGACTTGCCCGGGGGTACCGCCCCGGGGGAGAACTGCTGGCTCACAGGGCCACGTTTTCGAGGCTTGCTCATCGTCGTGGTCAGATGGCCCTCGGGAGCTTGGACCAGGCCCCCCCCCCAGCCAGGGCGTCTGTTTTGTTGTGGTTCTAAGGTTCATTGTCTCTTTTCTCTCATTTAAATAGTTCAGTACAAAAAAACTTTTTTTTCAGCAGAAAATTAAAACTCTCTTGATCCTACCAATCGGCAGTGGGTTTTTGGTGGGGACGGCGGAGGGCCAGGGACATCAGGAGGGAGGAATGAGGGTGGGTCACCCACTTTGGGGGCCCTGCCTCCCCTTTTCACACCCTGGCCTCACATTCTGTTTAGGGGACCCACATACTGTTGCTCATCAAATCCTCGTTAGGCTCCTACTGTGTGCCCGGCACTGTGTTTGGCGCTGGGGCCTGGCAGTGAACCAGGCCGTCCATGTGCAGCCCTTGGCACTGTCAGGTGGTGGCAGGCGGGCAGTGGGAACTTGGGAAGGGGGCAGGGCAGAGATGGGAGGGTGGGCTCTTATAGGGGATGGCCAGGGAAGCCTTTCTTGATCAGGTGACCCGAAGAAGGTGAGACTTCTGGGGAAAACCATGCCAGGCTGAAGGAACAGCAGATGCAAAGGCCCTGTGGTGACAGCATGTGTGGCATATTGGAAGAAGAGCAAGGAGACCAGGGGCTGGAGCAGAGGGGGAGGGGGAAGTGGTGGTGAGCGGGTAACGGGGGTGGGGCAGGGTTGGATCCCTGGGAGCCCTTTACTTGGAGTGAAATGGACACCTGATATAGTAGAAGATGGTTTTGAGTTGGAGTGACAGGACTAGACTTAGATAGGGGCCTATGTGGGGAACTGAGGCAGGGTCTCGGGCGGGGGCCCGGGGTGGTGGGGGCGAGGTGCAGGTGGGGTTGGGTGGGCGTTGAGGTGGAGCCAGCAGGCTTTGCTGGTGGATGGATGTGGTGTGAGAGGATTCCGGGGTTGGGCCTGAGGCGCTGCAGACCAGATCTGGCAGTTTCTGCGGGGCGGTGGCAGGGACAGGTTTTGGGGGAAGAGCAGCAGCTGGGTTGGACCTGGAAGCTGGAGACGCCCTGTGGTGCCGCGCGGTGGATCCAGTGCTGGGGCTGCTTCTGGGCTGGAAAGTGCACCTGGAGGCGAGGTGTGCAGGGGTGTGACCCACAGTGACTGGGGGCGGGTCCTGGTGGCCTCTGCTCTTCCCAGCAGTCGCTGATGGAACTCTGAGCATCAGTCCCTGTGGTTTGCGTCCAGAACCGGGCAGTGAATGGCCCCCGTCACCCAGCAGGTCTGAGGCTCCTAGGCTGCTTGGAGCTTTGCCCACGGCTCACGCCATGTCCTGGGGCTGCCAGCGCCCCCTGTTCCCCCTCCTACCTGTGCGGCTGCCTCCAATTATGAGTGAGCCGGGGTGGCCCTCCTCCCGCGGCCCTGCCAGCCCTGCACCTCCGTGGCTGACGCCTGGCCCCACGGGGTCCGGGGTGCGTCTCGCTTCTGCGCTGGGAAAGCCACAAGGCTGCCGTATTAGTGAGCTAGGGCACGGCCTGGGGGCTTCAGTAACAGGATCATGTGGTCTCATGGTCCTGGAGGCTGGAAGCTCTGGATCAAGGTGTTGGCAGAGCTGGTTCCTTCGCAGGCCTGTGTCCTTGGCGTGTGGACTGTCACCTTCTCCCTACTTCACGCGGCCTTCCTGCTGTGGGTGTCTGTGTCCAGAGCTCCCCTTTTTATGAGGACACGGTCACACTGGATTATGGCCCACCCTAACCACGTCACTTGAACTGGATGACCTCTGTAAAGACTGTCTCCAAAGGAGGCCACCTTCTGAGGTCCCAGGGTTAGGACTTGGACATATGGATTTGGGTGGGCACAGTTCAACCATGGCAGCTGGCCTGGAGGTCACTTTGGCTGCCCTGGGCTGGCAGTCATGAGCGCCTCAGCAAGACCCGTTTGTTGGAAGATGAAGGAGGTGACAGAGCCGCACCTTGGTCCTCTCCTCCATGAGGGAGCAGCTCTCTCTTTATGGCTCGAAGGACCTTGAAGGGGGCGCAGTGGCCAGACAGCGTCAGTCTAATACCCATCCTTGGGAGCCGATGGAGTTCACTGCTTTGTGGCCTCTGTTTCTGGAAGGACGGAGATGAGCAAAACCAGCGACTCTCAACTGGCAGGGACACTTGGTTGTCACCGCTTGGGGGGATACTGCTGCCATCTAGTGGGTACAGGCCAGGATGCCGCGCAGCCTCCTAGCTGAGCCTGAATGACAGCCCGGAAAGCAGCGGGCACAGCGAGCGCACGGTGGCGAAGCCCTGATCCACGCGATGCACTGTGAAGGTTGATTTCGTGGAACTGTACACCTCGATGGTGGAGAATACACTATTTTCCTCGAGGACACGTGGAACCTTCACAAAATTGATCATATATTAGATCACAAAATATCAGTTAACAAATGAAAATGTTCAATGTTAACTTGGAGAGACTGTGGGGGACACAGGCTCTCAGGTACCACCACTGGGATGCTGGGATGCTGGGATGCTGGGATGCTGAGTTGCTGCAGCCTTTCCGAAGGGCAGGTGCAGCATTGTCAGAGATGGGCGCTCGTCCCTCTGTCACGCTGACCGCACGGGTGGGATTCTCCTAACACATATCTTGGCCGTGCGTGTGTCCGTCCACTAGAGAAATAATCAGAAACGACCTCAGTGCCACCCGGGGGGACTATTAAACTCAAACTCATCAGTGTGAGAGAATTGCATGCTGCTGCTATTAGGTTTGGCTGTATCAAATTGCTGATAGCCTTGTCTTTTTGACCTACAGAAATGGTGATTGTTTTTAAGACTAAAGCTAATATGAACGCAGTAGATCTTTGTCACGTGCTAAAATGAAGATATTAAGTAGGAAAAAAGCAAAGCGTGGTGTGGCACGTCGTGAGTGACACCATTTTTATACTTAGAAAGGTTGCCCATGTCCGTTATGTGTGTTTGAATGTGCGTAAATGTTTCTGGAACCATCTACAGAAACCGTCAGCTGTGGCCCCATCCAAGGAGGAGATGGCTCGTTTCTTCACACCTTTCTGTTTGCTTTGTGGTTTTTATCATATGTGCCTATTACTTTTTTACAGTTTACAAAACTTAACTTCGGGCTCTTTTTTTCTGATTACAAAAACCGTGCATGGTTCTCATGAAAAATTTTAAGGACAGATAAGCAAAAAGAGAGCCCTGCTCCTCGAGGGACCCTGTGCTGGCCTTGGGTGACCCTCCACAGGTTTGCTCTGCACTGGCAGACGTTGGAAGAGCAGGACCAGGCTGGCTAGCTGGCTGGCTGGCGCGCTCGCCTGTTCTTCTCACTTAGCGCGCTTTCAGCAGCTCGGAAAGGCTGCGGTCCAGGCAGCAGCCCACGAGGCCACGTGGCTGCGGGCAGGTCCTCAGCTCGCTCTGAGCCTCAGCGTCCTCCCCGTTTGAGGTCCAAGAGGGGGCTGGCTGTGATGCTCGTGCATCCTGCCCACCCAGGGAGCACGGGCTCACCCGTTTCCTGTCTGCAGGAGCCGAGCGAGGCCTGGCGGTGCGGCCCTCGCTGGAGAGCCTGCTGGCGGCCAGCAGCCACATGCTGAAGGAGGTGCTGGACAGCCCCTTCGTGGACCCGCTTAAGAACCTGCGGCTTCCGCGGGAGCTGAACCCCAACAAGAAGTACAGTTGGATGCAGAAGAAGGAGGAGCGGGTGAGGCCTTCTGGGCCCATCTCCTGCCTGTGGGGCAGGGGTGGGGGCGGGAGCCGGGGCAGGGTCCCCCTCCAGAGACGCCATCTTGCCTGGGTGTGGCTGGCTTTGGAGTCTAAGGGCCTGATCTGCATCCAGCTTCCTCTGCCGACTTACTGTGTGGTCCCGGGCAAGTCGTTTCCCCTCCCTGGGCCTCAGTTTATCCAATTGCTAAGGTGTCAAGAGCAGGTCCCACGGGGTGCAGCTTGGTGGACCGGGAAGAGCAGACCTGGCCGTGCCCCTTGCTGCCTGTGGGCCTTGGGTGAGTGGCCTCTCCTCTGAGCCCCACGTGTAACCGAGAGCTAACATGATAGCCCACGCAGCTCAGGCCGTGGTTATGGGCTAGCTCGGCCTTGACACAGCCTCGCAGGGCCGCTTTTGCGGTCCCCCTGTGCCACGAAGAGTCTGCATTTTGCCCAAGGCCACAGCTAGTGAGTGGCAGGAATGGGACTCAGGCTGGGCCCCCATCTTCACCAGGACGTCTTGCCACCCCCGTCTGAGGGAGTGGGTGCCTGGCGGCCGGGGCCAATGGCCGTCGGCCTCCTCACCCCCCTCTACCCCGCAGATGTACGCCATGAAGTCCTCCCTGGAAAACATGGACGCCATGGAGCTGGACTTCCGGATGCGGCTGGCAGAGGTCCAGCGGCAGTACAAGGAGAAGCAGCGGGAGCTGGTGAAGCTGCAGAGACGGCGCGATTCCGAGTGAGTCTGCACCCCGCTACCCCTGCGGGCCCCGGCCGGCGGTGATGAGGCCGTGGCGAGGCGGCACCCCCGCCGGGCTCTCATAGGCGCTGGCGCTCAGTAGGTCGGCAGTGCTAGGCCGTCAGAAGTGTGTGTGGACCCGAGTGACGTGTGCGCATCGTGTGTCCTCTCTCCGCGCCCCCTCCACCCCCCAGGTTCACAGCCAAGCGTGTGATTCTTTTTAAGGGACAGGCGCGAGGAACCCCATAGAAGCTTGGCACGCAGAGGCCCTGGCAGGCCACGGAAACGGACCCACGCCCTGAGCGCCCTGTCGCCCCCCCGCAAGAGAGGGAAGAGCCGCAACAGTAGCGGAAAGTAAGGCTGGCCCCTCGGCGGGTCGGGGACTGGCACAGAGCTCGGAGGGGAGGAGCGTGGCCCCTGTGGGGCCTGTGTCTGGGCGCCGGGGACCTCGAGTCCCTCAGGCTCTGACCCATCTGGATCGGTAGCTGTTAGGGAACACGGCGCACATGGCCCAGGCCAGGAAGGTGAGCCAGGTGTGGAACAGACAGGCACTTGTCCCCGTGCTGAGCGGGCTAATGACCCCAGCAAGGAAGGTTCCTGTGCTGTCACCCAAGCGCTTCGCCCATCTTCCTGCCATGTCTGCTTCCTCCACGGCTAGGGACTAATTCCTGCTCTGCTCCAGGCACCTCCTCCCTGCAGAGGGACCCACTGAGCTGCCAGCCCTGCTGGGACAGGCTCATACTTGTGCTGTCGCTTCGTTCCCTCCGGGCCAGACAGTGTCATTCCCGTCCTGGCTCGTCGTGCCAGAGCCTGCTTCTTGCCGCCGGGGCCACTTCCTTCATGCACTCTGGGGATGAGCTCCGTGGGTGGCAGCAGAAGCTACATGTGGTTTTCTTGAATGCTGGCTGGAATGAGAGCTTTTCCTCTAGGCTGGGCGTGGATCGGAAAGATGCTGTGCGCTCCCTAGGTGTTGGGGAGCAGCATGGGCTGCGGGAGGCCCAGCGAAGGAAGGGGGTTGGAATGGGCTTCAGCTTGGGACATCAGGGCGGGGTGGATGCTACGAGGCCCAGTGCTTGGCTTGAGGAAGCAGAGGGGCCACGGGCTACCTTCTAAAGGCACAGGAGAGGCTGTGGGCCAGCCACAGGTTTTCTCAGGAGAAGATGGCCCCAAGCGCCCCCACAGGATGTTCCTGACTGAGGAGAGGATGAGGGAAGGAAGAAATACCCATCACCAGCCATAGGAGGGGAGGGAAGCAGCTCCTGGAGAAGACAGCAGAGGCTGGGCTGCCAGCGAGCAGGCCCCCTGGTTAGGAGAGCGGACCCTAGCGGCGGTTGTGCTTCCTGCTTTCGAGTCCCAGGTCCGCCCCTCACTGTGACCTCGGCCAGGTGTTAGCTTTTCTGAGCCTGTTTCTTCCTCTGTAAAGAACAGCGTGTAGAACAAAGTGTCATTTTGTGGCTAAAATCTAAAGCACTAACACGGAGCAGGACACACAGTGAGTGCCACGTACGGATGGGCCAATTCTCCTCGCTTGGGAGGGCTGAGCTTAAAGCAGGCAGGAGAAACCTTTGAGCCGGGCCCACGTCCCACTGCCGTGCCCCCAAGGCTGCAGGAGACCGGCCAGTGGCTCCTTCAGAGAAGCCCTTGATCTGCATCCCCCTCATCCTGGCGCCTTTCCGTGGCATTTCTGATCCTTGTTCTTGGCACCTTTTGGTGAACAGGTTTCTAACCAAAGATGTGTGTGCGAGTGTGTGTGGAGGAGCACGAGAGAGAAAGAGGCCAGCAGAGACTGACTTGGAGTTCTTCTTTCACCTTCAACTCTTGTTCTGCCTCATTCACAAATATCCCACCATTCCAGCACCATAGTTTTGCAGGATACGTCTCCCTAGACTCGTCACTCTGTCATCACTGTGTGTGCTTGGACATCCAGAGCCCACCCTTCCGGGCCACGAGGGGCGACCCCTGCCCTCGAGGGCCGCCTGGCCGGGTGCTGACCAACGGTGCCTCTGGGTTTCAGGCTGAGCAGCAAGCCCCTGCTGACAGCGGATGACTACGAGCTGGGAGCAGGGATGAGGAAGAGACACAAGGGGCCCGAGGAGGAACATGATGGCCTCGTTGGGACGGGGAAAGCTAGGGGCAGGAGCCAGCCTTGGGATGAGCATGAAGCCTCGTCGGACTTCATGAGTCAGGTCAGTAACCCTGGCTCCCAGGTGTGCTGCCATTTTGGGGCGGAAGGTCTGTAGGGTGTGCCGGAGTTCGTGCGCCCTTTGCAGATCTGTTCGCCCCGCTGCTGCACAGAAACTGCGGACACGATTGCCTTAGTGCCAGAGTGACTCTTCAATCTTCCTTATTGTGCAGAGGGGGAAAGTCCAGAGGTCCAGAGGCGGTCTGACACTTGCCAAAGTAACACAGCCTCAGGTGGAGCTGAGACTGACAGCCATGTGCCCTGTGTGTGCTCTGACCCTGTGCTGAAGCTCAGCAGAGGGAGTGCAAGTTCTTAACCAAATGATGTGATCACTCTCTTGTTTGCTGCTGTAATTGTTTAATGGGCGGCTTCACCATTCTGCCAGTGTAAGAAACAGTGGCTTGGTGCCATTGTAGTTTCCTCTGTGAACTCTCCAGGGGTCGAGGGGTAAGAGCCAAGTTCTGGATTTTTCTTATTTCTGCAGAGCACTGAAATCATCCACTTAAGGCCCTTGTTTCTAAACATGAGGGTCCCTTGTCATTCCTCCCTGTACAGCCCTGTGCGAGGGGGCTGTTTTGGTTGATCTGGCCACCAGCGGCACACACTCACCCAGGGAGACTGGATCTGGGGTGGGCGGGAAGAGAGCCAGTGTGTACGTCAGGATCCTCTCTACTCAAATCGTGAAGGATGCTTTTGTTGTTGCTTAAATGACACTCTCCCAACTTTTTCCTCCTTATGCAATGTTACCTGATTAAAGAAAATAGAGAGAAAACGTTCAGACGAGGGGCATTAACGCCTTTGAAACCGCACATCTCACTTCCCCGGCAAATGACTGCCGCTGACGAGAGACATGCGGGCAGGAATTTAATCTGTGAAATCTCTGGTGGTTCTCCCTGCGTCAGCCATGCCAGGCACACTCGAGGCGTTTTCTTGGCAGCTTCGGCCCACGGAGCTGGACGGGCTGACTTAGGCTGTGCCGCAGTCTCCCTGCCATGTTTTAGATGGTTGAGATAAGCCGATAAGCAGAGCTGTGATCTGGGTTTCCCGCCTGGGTTCCCCGCCTCCCTCTGCCCTCAGTCTGGCTGCCTTCTCCTGCTCATCAGCGTTGCGGCTGGTTTAAAGTGCTTCCCCAGGAGGCACCAGATGGCACCGGATGGCCAGAGCCGGGATGCCAGTGCCTGCGAGCACTGTAACCAGAGTCCCGGCTATTTGAGTGCGTCATGCGCCTTATCTCGGTGCATCTTCAGAATGGCCCTGGGATGCCCCCGCGTAACCACCCCCATTTTACAGAGTGGAAGAACTGAGGCTGCAAGGAGTTAAGCAACTTGCCCGAAGCCCCTGAGGCAGGAGGAGGAGGAGGAGGAGGAGGATTGGGGCCCAGGCTCCTCCGAGCTCCTGCGCCCAAACCCGCCATCCTCTTCTGCCCCATGTCTTAACCCGTGACTTCCCCACTTTCCCCTGCAGCTCAAGATCAAGAAGAAGAAGATGGCCAGCGACCAGGAGCAGCTGGCCAGCAAGCTGGACAAGGCCCTGTCCCTCACCAAGCAGGACAAGCTCAAGTCGCCCTTCAAGTTCTCGGACAGTTCTGGGGGGAAGGGGAAGCCAAGCGGGGGCTGCGGCAGGTACCTGACGCCCTATGACAGCCTGCTGGGCAAGGACAGGAAGGCGCTGGCCAAGGGCCTCGGCCTGTCTCTCAAGGCCTCCAGAGAAGGTAAACCCAAAAGGGCCGCCAAAGCCCGGAAGATGGAGGCCGGGTTCAAGGCCAGAGGCCAGCCCAAGTCGGCCCACTCCCCGTTCGCCTCGGAAGTGAGCAGCTACTCCTACAGTAAGTAGCGGACGCCGCACCGCCTCGGGGCCGCTTCTCTTCTCCCTTTTCCCGCCTCTTTCTCTCAGGGCGTCGACGGTCTGTCTTTTCACCGCTTCCGGGGCTCCAGGCCGGAAGTGGGTTGAGGGCGGGGCGCTTGAAGTGGAAGTGCCTATGATTGGTGGGCGCTGTGCCGGACGGGCGCCTGTGATTGGTGGGCCCCGTGATCGGCAGGTGGGAGCGGAAGTCCTCTTGGCCTCTCATGCCGTCCTTCCGTTTGTTGGCCGGAAAGCCACCGTGCGGAGGCCTTACGCCACCGAGTTTTCGGCTGCTCGGCCCAGAGCAGCCGCCGGTGACCATAGAGATGACGCGGCCTCCCCTGCCCACAGGCGGCTCTCCGTCGTGGGGCCGAGAGTTAGTGAAGGTGGCGTCCGTGGGGCTCGGGCTCTGCGGGCCGTGTCTATGTGACAGCTCTCCCGGTGGCTACTGGTGGTGTTCCCGAGGGTGGGTCCTGCCGCGGCGGACGCGGGCTGCGCGCCGCTCGGACCGCGGGGCACGCAGCTGTCGAGCCCGCGAGACGTCCCGGCCGGGCGTCCTGGGGGACCCTGGAGCTCCTCCGCGGGACTCGGGGTGTGTGGTTTCCCTGCCCCGGGCAGCCTGGGATCCCCTCACCGCCTCTCCCGGGCTCTGGTTGCCCTGAGCCCCTCCCTGGCCTGTAACGGGGTCTCAGTAAGTATTTGTGGGCGGCACCCCGAATGCCCAGGACGGAGGGCCAGGAGGGCTGCCTGGCTCCTGGCTCGTGTCCGCGGGGTCGGTGCTGGGGGACCCCAGGCCGTGGCTGGGGGGGGGAGCGCTTTTTCGTTGGTGACTGCCCGGATCTGTGGGCCTTGGGCCTTTGACTTGGCTCTGCCTGGCTTATGGAGGGGAGTTTGAATGTCAAGGGCGAGAAATAGCCGCGTTTGATGTTATAACAAAGTGTTCTCTTAAGGAAGGAAAATAAAGGTTTTATGATCTTGGGGTTGGGATGGCATCATTTGCCGCCCAGGGTTGTCAGCTCGAAGTGGGCTCACGTCGGTACAGAGCTGGAGGTGGCACCTGCCACCAGATTAAGCTTCTGCTGTTGTTTTTTAGAAACAGTTGATGTTTCTGGTTGCCCTGGACCAGAGAGTCTCCAGGGCTGATGCTCAGGAGGTCGTGGGTCAAGCAGCTCCTCTCTGCCTCCTTTGCTAAGAACACGTGTAGTTGCCATAACTTCTGTGGTCCTCCGATTCGGATGTTGTGATGTGAACAGCGCTGCCCAGGCCCCTGGCCACTGTGGGCGAGTTTCAGAGACTTGGAGCTCCGAAGAAGGAGGCAAGGGCTTTGCTCTCTTCCTCTCTGCTCACTTTGGAATAACGAAGAGTGAGTGAGGAAGATTGCTGGTTCTTTGATCTTTCGAGGGAGAGTGGTCCATGAATGTGGCCTGGTTGGTTGCTGGAAGAATCCTCCGTTCCTTCACTTACAAGTGGATGTGGATGGAGCATAGCCCTGGGTTAGAGGTGTAAACTCTGTCCCTGAGGTCTTCTGGTTGCCCTGAGTCGGCGAGTCCACTGCAACAGATGTGTGCACTCAAGAAGCAGTGTTCACGTTCCTGAAACTCTCCTGTCTAGGTGTGAGAAGTGAGTTAACGTTGCACCGAGGAGGTCAGAAGGCCTGTCTGCAACTAGATGTTGGATTTGATATGCAGCTGGCTGTTGAGACAGTTCCTCTCTTTATGTGTTATATTGGCTTTTGTGCAATTTTAGGCAAATGAGTGTATGGTCACTAAAAGGTCAGTGTTTCTTAACAGAGAGCCGCTGTGCCTGCAGGAGGTGGGAGGAGAGAACGCTGCGCCTTGCTTTTTCACTTCAGGTTGTAGGGGTGGGGTGGCCTGCCTGATGGCTTCTTAGGGGAGGCCAAGTTGGTCATCATCACCCATGGGTGTATCCAGTATGGGATGTGGTTTTGGGAGGGACTGGATGGAGCACATGGGAGGGAGAGCTGTGGTGAGGGGATGGGCAGGGGCTCGTCCTTGTCCTTGTCCTACTCAGAGTTGCCAGGCCATCCTGCAACTGGGCTTGCGGTTGGACTGGGAATCACAGATGTTGGAGGAGGCAGCCAGTGCCCCCGCCCCGTGTAGTTTCTCTTGGACTTGGAGATGGCAGGCGCTGCTGGGGCTGTAGCTGCATCCGCTCACGTTCCTTGTGTTGAGAGCAGGTCCCGGATCAAGGGATTATACTCTTTGGCTTCGGAGCCTTTTGTTCCCACGAAATCCTACTTGACAGGCCTCTATGTAAAACGGATGAAAATGGTGTCTGTTTGGGGTGCGGTTGGCAGGGGCCAGAGCTGTGCCCACTGGACACCCCCAGTCCTCAAAGCCAGTCGGCCCTCTCCCAGGAGAGCTTGGAACCCTCGGCCTCGCCTGAGTAAGAAGGCCTGAGACTTGTCGGAGGCCGGCAGCGGGGTGCTGGTAGCTGGTCTCTGAGCCCTGAGTTGTCACGTCATTTGTGTGTCCTTGGTGTAGCTGCTCTCCCTGTGGTCTGTTTCAAACTGCCAGCGTGAAGTCGTTGAGCGGGGCCTTGGAAGGAGGTGTGCCGTGGTGTGTCTGCACTCGCCAGCCCAGCACACCACTGGGGTTCCGGGGCAGAAGCGTTTGAACGGAGCCCTTCCCCTCCTGGGCCTTGTCTCTGCCCAGAAGGAGCCCCTGGGCTGGGTGCAGTTCCGTGGGATAGCCGGGACCTCTGTGAGCAGGGGAGAGACCTTCCTGCGAATGAGGCTCCTCTCTCCCCAGGGCCTGCAAAGGCTGTTCACTGAGGGGGCCGTACGGTGGGTGACACTGGCAGCAGCCGGCCTAGAAGGGGCCTTGGTCTAAGCCCACGAACGACGGGCTGTGTGATGCTCGGAGGCCCAGGCTGGAGAGCTGGAGGTGGTGTACCAGCTTGTTCCGTGGCCAGCAGGCCGCTGGACCTCTCTGTTCTGGCACGTACCAGGCTGTTCTCACAGCCTCTGGGATAAGGACAGAAAGACCCCAGCCCTTCCCTCCCCTGCCTCTGCGACTTATCTTTATCGCAAACTGCTTTGACTGCAGATACCGACTCAGAGGAAGAGGAAGAATTCCTGAAGGATGAGTGGCCTGCCCAAGGCCCCTCCAGCTCCAAGCTGACATCTTCCATCCTGTGTGGCCTGGTGGCCAAGAGCAGCAAGCCGGCGGGGGGCCCCAAGCTGAGCAAGAGGGGCCTGGCGGCCGCCCGGACTCTGAAAGCCAAGCCGGCTGCCGGCAGGAAGCAGCCGTTTGGCTTGCTGCTTCCCGAGCTCGAGGCCCGCTCCTCCTTCAGCGATTCTTCGGAGGACTCGTTTGACCAAGGTTACTAGCTCCAAACACAAAATACCTTCCGTGTTTTATAGCGCGAGAGTGAGTGCGAGCGAGAGAGCGAGAGCGAGCGAGAGCACAGAGAGATGGCCGTGCTGCGGTGGCCCTCGGGGTGGCCTCGGCCGCGCCATCTCGGTTCTTGGCAGCGTAGCCTGCTATCGGCCTAAGGCTTTTTATCCTTGTTGATCTGTACCTGTATCATTGTGATAATATCACCGGCTAGCTCTTTTTGAGCTTTTATACGGACTGTTTTAGTCTCCACTTTCCTCCACTCTGCCCTCCGCCCCACCCCACGTCTCGCCCCTCTGCCCTGGACCGCAGGCCTGGGCCGGGTGCCCTCGGCAGGGCCTCCCGAGGGACGCTTTGTAAAGGGGGTTCTGTCGTGTGGGCGTGTGACTTGATGTTTGTACCGCGATTTTGGTAATGCCAAGCTTTATTAAACATACCGAGTTCATTTTTAACTAAACCCGTGTGCCTTGTCTCTCTTGCTGTGTCCTTACTAGATGTTAGGTGCCGCTTCCCCGTTGTTCCTCCCCTCCCCCGCTCACCCCAGACGGGAGAGATGGAATAATGCAGTCTGCGCTTTCCTCTATTATTCAAATATCCCTGGGAGCTGTTGGCATGCTTTTCATTTCTCAGGTTTAAAGTCAGCTGCTTTCACCTCCAGCTTCATCCTTTTTTTTTTAAGCTGCTTGTTTGTCTTTTTTTTTTTTCCCTTTAAAGCTCTGTATTGTTACGCAACAGTGGTTTGGAAATATTTACAGACACTTGTTTTCTAACACCTGTTTCTGTTTTGAAGGGCGTGTAGGCAGTGCAGGGTCAAGGCCATTGGCTGTCCCCAGGTTTTCTTGTGAAATTTGACAGTGGGGGCTTATTGCCCTGTCCAGGGGCAAAGCACGGCCCTTTGGAGAGGGCCCTGGCCTGTGGCCTGGTCTGCTCTCAGCTCAGGTCGGGGTCGGCTCAGTGACCCCTGCGAGCATCCTGGTTCTGACGCTCTGGCGTCACAGTTGGACTTCTGAGCTTAGAGGTGTGGGAGCCCACCAGGCCCTCCAGTCACAAATGTCCCGGTTTAGGGTTTGCTCCAGGGATCCCAGAGCCTGGATAGCAGCACCCCACTCAGAGCCCAGGCCCCGATCGCCCCCAGCGAGGCCTGGGCATGTCAGGGCCAGGGCCAGCCTGGGTGGGAACGCTGCCCCCATTCTAGCCGAAATCTTGAGTCCCGGTCTGCCTCTTCCTCGAACATCTCCCTTCCTGATCAGCCAAGATCCATGTTGGGTGACCCAGGAGATGGCGCAGCGGCGGCCCGGTGCCCTCGGCACTGACGTTCTCCTGAGCTCCTGCCCCGCCTGAGCAAATGCAATCTGGGCCGAGGAGAGAGGCCACTAGCTCGCCACGCAGCCTCATTTTCCCAGGCCTCCCCAGCCTGGGCCTCTGTGGATGAGTCTGGCTGGTGCACCACACCCCACTCCCTGCCCCTCCCCGGGCTGGACCCCCATGCCCCCTTCCTCTTAAAACTAGAGTTCTAGCTTCCAGGTTTTTGAGCTCTCTTGTCCCAGCTCAGACCCCATAGAGAAGCAGGCAGCCCTCAGATCTCTTAGGAAGGAGACATTTGCCCAGAGGGAGCAGGGGCCCCTCAGACCAGGGTGAGACGCAGCAGTGGACCGAGCTCAGATAGCAGGAGTGGAGGGGTGTGGGGAGGCGCCCCCGCTACACAGACCGTTGGTCAGGTCTTGAAAGGGATATTTGGGTAATAGGGCCTTACTGACAGCTGATACTAAAACACCTAATTGGCTTGGCTTTTCTAGTGTGTCTGCTTTCTCCTCCCAGCAGCTTGACCATACCTTCACCCTTGACCCCTACCCATGATGCTTTGAATGTCTGTTTTGGTCTCTTGCATTTGCTCTCACGCTGCACTCTGGACGCAAAGCGAAGGCTGGGAGTAGGGCAGACGGCGCAGCGGGTCACTGAGCTTGGGTCCGAGCCTGGCTCGTTGCTCCGTAGGTAGGCAAAACCCTTTTCTTTGTGTCCCCTCTGCACCTCCCGTCCTCGGGGTTTGCCCCCATCGGCTATGGCAGCAGCGGATCGCTTGGGCATTTATGGATCAGGTTTTGGAAAACCAAACCAAGTTCCAGCAGCCACCCCCACATGCTGAGCCAAGAGTTTTTTGATAAAAACGTTTTTCTGCGTTTCCTTGGGTCTCTTTGTTGGGACTTTTTCTCTGCCTGCCCTTGGCAGGCTCTGTTGCCTCAGGTGTGGACAGCTCCAGAAAGGCTTTCTTGGTCCTGAGACCCCCTTCTGCTCCCCTTGCCCCGCAGACCTGGCTTGAGCAGACCGGCCCCCCCGGGGAGGCAGCCAGGGCAGGCTAGTCGGGCTCGCGGGAGCGGGAGAGGGGGGTCCCGGGAGCCCAAGATAATTGGCGTCTCTTGTGTGCAGAGCACACCTGGTTTTCGGCTTTGGCTGTCCAAACCCTCTTCCATCTCAAGGTGCTGGGTTTGGGCTGCTCCGGGCTTTCTGGGATCTGAAGTCGACCTTCCGGGCAGCCGGAAACCCGGAGCAGCCCTCCTCTGCTGGACCCTGCCGGTGGAGAATCCTTCTGGATGGGAGAGAGTTCTGGAGTCTCCACACCTGAGCAGCCCAGGAAGGATGTTTCTAGAAGGGAAGGCTGGCCACCCCGTCCCGTGCCCCCACCCCAGCCAGCCCCTGCCCGCCACCCTGCTCAAATTGGCCAACCCCGGGGGGGCCTGCGTGGGGGACCCAGGCGCTGTGAAAGTCTGCCTACCCTTAGCCTGCTTTGCCGCTGTGGCCCACTGGGGCGGAGACAGAACCATGTGACGTCCGCACTGTGAATGGATCGCAAGTGTGCACTGCCTGCCGCCTGCCTGCCCCGCCCCGCCGGCCTCCATCCTGCTTCATCCGTCACTCTGCTCTGGGAGCGGGCTCAGTCTCTCCCCCCTTAACCCACCTCCTCTCTCTCTCTGCCTCCTTCCTCTCTCGACGCCCCGCGGGGATTCCTTAAGCTCATCACCGCCTCCCTCGCCAAGGGTCACTCAGATATGTGGGTGGACAGAGAACCTCTGCCCTCACTGGCACCCCCTGGGCCACCCCTTTTGGCTGCTGGTGGCTCTCCAGCCAGCAGGCAGCGTGGGGTGTTGGCAGGAGAACGTGGACTTGGCTGTCTGTCTGCCCTCTCCTCCCCGTGGCCCCCAAACAGGGTCCAGAGGGGAGATGGCTCCCCGTCTCTCCCTCCCCGCTCTGCTTGCTAGACAGGCGTCTCCAGCCTCGCTGGGGCCTGCCCTTGGCCACCGGCGCTCTGTGTAGACAGGTTCCTTCGGGCGGGTGTCCCTCAGTGGCTCCTTGGCCGTGGTGTCTCGGCCAGAGTCGGCCCAGATGCTCTCCTGCCTGCTCATCCTGGGAGGGTCAGAAGCAAGCTTGTGCTTCCAGTCTCTCGCCTTGGTGGAGGGTGGCGTTCTCCCTGCCCTCTGCCGCTCGGCCCACTTCTGTCTCAGTGGTCTGCGCCGGGCTCAGGCTGCAGGTGCAGGCGGCAGGGCTGCTTCCTGGGGAGAGGCATGGCTCTTTGTCAAGCGGAGAGGCAGGCAGGGGCTTCTTTAGGGTCTCTTTCCATGAGCCCATGGGCGACAAGACGGCCAGCCAGCCTTGGGGCCGAGTCCTGTGCTGCTGCCCCAGTGCCTGACCAGGCCAGTCCCGTCCCTGGTCTCCTGGTGCAGAGCCGCCTGACCCAGCTGCTCCCCCGGGGTCAGGAAGCACAGGCAGCTTGTGGCTCCCTCAGCGGTGGGGACAGTACAATTTCTTGTTGCAGGACGGGGTGGCCCCGTTTCTGTTGGATCCTCTTTGCGCCTGCAAAGCGCTTTCTCCTACCTACATGTGATCCTGTTTGGACCCCACCCCAAGATGCGTGGGTGGCTGGGACGGCCACCCCGTGCTGCAGATGAGAAAATACGGGCTCAGAGAGGGCCAGGGATTTGCCCTAGGCTTCCCAGCCTGGGTGGGAGTCAACTTTGGACCCCAGAGTCTGCTCAGGGCTTCAACTGTGGGTTCTCCCCCACCCCACCCCCAAAGAGACCAAACTCCACCTTCTCCTGCCACCCCTAGGCCTCCAGCTGGTGAAAGTGCCCCCAGGTGCCTGTGCCCGGAACCCCAGGCTGAGCCCCTTTCCACTCCTCCCTCGCCTCCTCTCTCCTCTCCTCTCCTGCCTCCCTCCTCAGCCTTCATGTTGTACGTTGGGGCGTGTGTGCGCGTGCGTGAGGCCGTGGAGAGCGCTGTCTCCAGTCCTTGTCAGTGTGTCTGTCCCCCTCCCCACAGCACAGGTGCATGTTGGTGTTCCCCGTACGGAAACCCACTCTGATTCCCAAAGCCGCTATCCACCTCTGGGCTGTTGAGGATGCCCACGGCTTGGGCTCGCTTTGATGGGGGCACTGGGCCGTGGGGGGCCTCGTGGGCTGGTTCTGGATCCACCCGCAGCTGGTGAGGAGTGAGGAGCTAGGCTGGAGCTGTGGCAGCCCCTCTGGTGCTCCGGCTGAGTGGGGGGCGGTGGGGGGCCGTCCACCCCAGGCCAAGGCTCTGATTCGCCCCCTGTTTTCTGCACGCCAGATGAGAGCTCCGAGGAGGACGAGGAGGATGAGCTGGAGGAGGAGGAAGAGGCCGGTGGCGGCTATAGGCTGGGGGCCCGGGAGCGGGCCCTGTCGCCAGGCCTGGAGGAGAGCGGGCTGGGTCTGCTGGCCCGCTTTGCAGCCAGCGCCCTCCCCAGCCCCACGGTGGGGCCGGCCCTGTCGGTGGTGCAGCTGGAGGCCAAGCAGAAGGCCCGGAAGAAGGAGGAGCGGCAGAGCCTGATGGGTGAGTACCGGCTGGTGGGCTGCAGAGGCGTGGGTACCACTACCCAGTGCAGGTGAGGACCCTCTGGCTCGGCGAACGATAGGAGCAGTGCTGGGGGCTGGTGGAGCCCTGCCTCTTGGGCCAGCCCCATCCTGAGCATCCAGGGCTGCTGGTAATGTGGGCCTGGTCTGCTGTTCCCCAGGGGGTCTCCAGAGCCCTGCAGAGTGACCGTCACTGTCCATGCTCCCGGCAAACACGGCCTGGCCCCTGTTTCAGGTGCCCGCTGTCGGGCAGTTCTTGGAGGCAGAGAGACCTCAGCTCAGCACCGCAGGGGCTGGGGGGCCCAAGGGAGGCTGGTGACACCCAGGCTGATGCCTGAGAGAGAACGAGGAGGAGCTGGCCGAGCCTCTGTGGGAGAAACAGGTGCAGGCTGAGGGGACGGGCCTTGCAAAGGAGGCAGGGGAGGCTCTTTGCAGTTGGGGCGTTAGAGTGGGTGCGTTTGGTGAGCTGGGGGGGCCCAGATGGGGCAGGCCTCATGGACCTGCGTTGGGGCCTGGAGGAGGTCGTTGGTGGGGGTGGTGCCAGGGCTGTGTCCTTCTGATGGGCACACGGAGGCCGCAGGCACTGACACTCCAGCGAGAGGCTCACGTCCTGCTGGCCCCGCCTCCTTCCTCTCTCCATCTCCAGTCATATCCCTGCCTTCTTGGGACAGACAGACACCTCCAGACCCTCTCCTGGGCCCATCCCCCTTCTCACCAGGCCAGGTGTCCCCCTGTGGACCCAGCCCACCTGCACTGGGGTTGGCGTTCAAGGCTGCACTGTCCCGCATGTGTTCAGGGCGTGAGCTCACCTGGCCTCAGTGGAGGCCTCGCGTAGCTCCTCCGGCCTCCCTGCTCATCCCCTCGTGCCCTTTGTTGAGCCTCAGGTGCCCGTGAGGGCCCTCCTGGCATGTGGCTGGCACAGGGAAGACGGGCCCTGTGGTGCTGCCCTGCCGCCCCCCCGGGCCTCCCCCGTGCCTCTGGCTTCCCGCACTCTGCAGGCTCCAGGGCGTCCTGCAACCCCATCTCTGGGGCAGCCTCCCTCTCCCTGCACCCACCCCAGCCTCCCGGCCCTGGCCCTGCCTCCTTCCTCTCCCTTCTCCCTCCCTCTCCCTGCCGTGTCCTCCCTCGGGCCTGGCCTTCCCCTGGGCTTGCTCCTCTCCGGTCTTCTTTACATGGAAGCAGCTGGAGAGCTTTTCCTCCATGCTCAAGCTTGATCTGGCTGCTTCTCTGCCTAGAACCCTGGACTGGCTCCCCATTGCCCTCCGGCCAACTTCCACCTGGCTGACCCTCCTCCCTCAGGTGTGCTGACCACACAGTATCGTCCTGGCCACAGTCCCCAGCCCCGCGCCTGATGCACCGGCTTTGCTGCAGCATTCAGGCTTCTGCGCTTGCCCCAGGCGTCCGTTTCATCCAGAGTGTCAGAGGCACTGGCAGAGCGTTCAGATTATCCTCTTTCTCTATTTTTAATGTCTGAGGGGTTTGGCGTGACGCGTCCTTTGTCATTGCTGATATAGATGATTTGTTTCTCCTCTTCTTGATCAGTCTGGCTCGAAGTTATTGCTTTCATTGATTTCTGCTCTTTCTCTCCTTCCTTCTGTTCACTTTGGATGTCATTTCCAACACTTCGCATTTCTTCAGGTGCAAGCTTAGGTCATCAACTTGGGACCTTCTTTTTTTCTAGAGATGTTTACAGCTACGAACCTGTCTCGAAACACTGCTTTACTTGCATCTCACACATTTTTGTTATGTTGTCATATTTTCTTATTATTCAGTTCAAAATTTGAAATATATTTTAATTGGTATTAAATAGTAGTCACTCTAGCTTTCTTGCTTATCTTTTGCATCTTCCTCCATCCATTTACTCTCATTTTACCTTTGTCTTCAGATTTAAAGTCAGTCTTTTGTAGACAGCTTATATTTGGGTCGTTTTTTTTAATCCTTTTTGAAATCTCTGTCTTTCATTGGAGTGTTTAATCTATTAATATTTAATGTAACTATTGCTATGGTTGGATTTGAATCTACCCTTTTTATAAAGTAACAGCTTTGCTGAGACATAATTTCCACACCATAAAGTTCACCCCTTTAGAGTATATAATTAGGTGGTTTTTGTTGTCTTCACCGAGTTGTGCAACCATCATCACTGTCTCATTTCAGAGCATTTTCTTCACCCCGGAAAGTAACCCGGTACCCGTTCCCTTGAAGCCCAGCCCTAGGCAACCACCACTTTCTGTCTCTTGGGATCTCCCTCTTCCGGACGGTTCATGCCAGTGAAATCCATACACTGTGGCCTTTTGTGTCTGGCTTCCTTCACTTAGTGTAATTGTTTGGAGGTTCCTCCGTGTTGTAACGTGTCTCCTTACTTCATTCCTTTTTGTTTAAATAGACCTGTTGTTTAGAGCAGTTTTAGGTTCACAGCAAAGTGGAGAGGAAGATGCAGAGATTTCCCGTATACTCACTGCCCCCGCACGTCCATAGCCCCCCATCAGCAGCAGTCCCCACCGAGTGGTGCCTTTGTTATAGTTGGTGAACCTACACTGACACATCCTTATCGCCCAGATCCATTGTTTACCTTAGGGTTTGCTCTTGGTGTTGGACATTCTGTGGGTTTGGACAAATGTATAATGGTGTGTGTCCACCATCTCAGCATCATCCAGAGTAGTTTCACTGCCCTGAAAGTCCCCTGTGCCCACCTGTTCATCTCCCTGCCCCCAACCCCTGGCAACCACGAATCGTTTACTGTCTCCACAGTTGTGCTTTTTCCAGAATGTCATAGAGCTGGAATCACACAGGATGTCGCCTTTCCAGATTGGCTCCTTTCACTTAGTCATATGCACGTAAGGTTCCTCCGTGTCTTTTCATGGCTTGATAGCTCATTTCTTTTTAGGGCTGAGTAATATTCCACTGTCTGCATGGACTGCAATTCATTTATCCATTCATCTACTTTAGGACACTGAGGCCATCTTGTTTTGGCAGTTGGCAGTTTTGGCAGTTTCCAGGTTTTGGCAGTTTTGACTAAAGCCACCATCAACATCTGTGCACAGGTTTTTGCGTGGACACAAGTTTTCAGCTCCTCTGAGTAAATACCAGGGAGGGCGATGGCTGGGTCATATGGTAAGAGTGTACTTCGTTTTGTAAGAAACCGCCAAACTGC
The DNA here is from genome assembly GCF_021613505.1 of Equus quagga. Taxonomy (NCBI): domain Eukaryota; kingdom Metazoa; phylum Chordata; class Mammalia; order Perissodactyla; family Equidae; genus Equus; species Equus quagga. The sequence goes on along the minus strand of NC_060273.1, from coordinate 33,238,452 downwards.
CTTCCAAAGTGGCTGTGCCATTTTGCATCCCCACCAGCAGCCAATGAGAATTCCTGTTCCTCCACATCCCCGCCAGCATTTGGTGTTAGTGTTTGGACGTTAACCATTCTCAGGAGTGTGTAGTAGTATTTCACTGTGGTTGTAATTTGCATTTCCCTAATGGCATATGATGTGGAGCGTCTTTTCATCTGCCTGTTTGCCATCTGTATATCTTCTTTGATAAAGTGTCTGTTAAGGTTTTAGGCTCATTTTCCAATCGGATTATTTATTTTCCTAACGTTGTTTTAATTATATATTTTAGGTAACGGTCCTTTATCAGATGTGTCTTTTCAAAATATTTTCTCCCATTCTATGGCTTGTTTTTTTATTCTCTTGAACGTGTCTTTCACAAAGCAGGAATTTTTTATTTTAATGAAGTCCAGCTTATCAGTTCTTTCTTTCATGGATCACGCCTTTGGTGTCGTGTCTCAGATTTCACTGCCAAACCCAACCAAGTTCATCGAGATTTTCTTCAATGTAGCTAGGAGTTTTATAGTTTTGCATTTTACATTCAGGCCTGTGATCCATTTCGAGTTAATTTTTGTGAAGAGTGTAAGATCTGTTTCTGGATTCTTTTTTTTTGTTTTGCATGTGGATGTCCAATGGTTTTAGCACTGTTTGTTGAAAAGACTGTCTTTTCTCTGTTGTATTGGCTTTACTCCTTTGTCGAAGGTCAATTGACTATATTTATGGGAGTCTATTTCTAGACTCTCTTTGGTTCCATTGATCTATTTGTCTCTTCTTTTGCCCATACCTCACTGTCTTAACTCCTGTAGCTTTGTTGTAAGTCTTGAACTCAGGTGCTGCCCTTCTTCTGACTCTGTTCTTCTCCCTTGGTACTGAGTTGACTATTCTGTCTTTCGCCTGTCCGTGTAAACTTTATAGTTAGCATGTTAACATCTGCAAAATAACGGGCTGGGATTTTGATTGGGATTGCATCAAATCTCTAGATCAAGTTGGGAGGAATTGACCTCTTGACAATATCGTCTTCCTATCCGTGAACATGGAACATCTTCGATTTCTTTCAACAATTTTGTAGTTTTTCCTTGTATAGATCTTGTACATATTTTGTTACATTCAATCTAAGTATTTAATTTTCCAGACTGCTAATGTAAATGGTATTGTGTGTTTAATTTCAAATTCCAACTTGTTCATTGCTAATAGGTAGGAAAGTGACTGACTTTTGTGTATTAATCTTGTATTATGCAACCTTGCTATAATCACGTCTTAGTTCCAGGAGATTTTTTTTTTGGCAGTTTTTTTTTCTTTTTTGATAATCATGTCATCTGTGAACAAAGTTTTATTTTTTCCTTCTCCAATCAGTGTACCTTTTATTTCCTTTTCTTGTCTTCTTGCATTAGCTAGGACTTCCAGTGTGATGTTGAAAAGCATCGATGAGAGGGGGTGCCCTTGCCTTGTTCCTGATCTAAGTTTCTCACGTATTCTCACAAGTATGATGTTGGCTGTAGGTTTTTTGCAGATATTCTTTATAAAGTTGGGGAAGTTCCCTCCTCTATTCCCGGTTTAGTGAGAGTTTTCATCATGAATGGATATTGGATTTCGTCAAATGCTTTTTCTGCATCTATTGCTGTGATCATGTGGTTTTTCTTCTTTAGCCTGTGGGTTACATTAATTGGTTTTTGAATGTCAAGCCAGCCTTGCATACCTGAGATAAATCCCACTTGGTTGTGGTTCTGTAGTTCTTTTCCTACATTGTTGGGTTTGATTTGCTAATGTTTTGTTGAAGATTTTTGCATCTGTGTTCGTGAGAGATACTGTTCCCTAGTTTTCTTTTCTTGGAGTGTCTTTGTCTGGTTTTGGTTTTAGGGTAATGCTGGCCTCATCGAATGACTTAGAAAGTATTATCTCTTCTTCTGTCTTTTGAAACAGATTGTAGAGGATTAGGATAATTTCTTCCTTAAAATATTTGGTCAAATTCACCAGTGAACTCACCTAGGCCTGGCACTTTCTGTTTTAGAAGGTTATTAATTATTGATTTAGATATAGGCTCTTTCAGATTGTCTATTTTTTCTCGCATGACTTTGTTCCTTTTTATGGCTAAATAATATTCCATTTTATGGGTTTACCACATAGTATCTACTTTTTTTGGTTTTTTTTTCGTGCTTTGGGGCTATCATGAATGACGCTGCTGTGAGCTTTCATGTACACGTTTTTGTGTGGACATGTTTTCAGTTCTCCTGGGTACAAATCTAGGAGTAAAATTGCTGGGTCATTTGCAAACTTTATGTATAACTTTTTAAGGAACTGCCAGGCTTTTCCAAAGTGGACTGCACTGTTTTATATTCCCACCAGCAGTGTATAAGGGTTCCAATTTCTCCACATCCTCGCCAATACTTGTGATCTTTTTCATGATAGCCATCCTAGTGGGTATGAGTGGTATCTATCTCATTATGGTTTTGATTTACATTTCTTTAATAACAAATGACGTTGAGCATCCTTTCGTATGCTTAGAATTCATTTGTATGCTGTTTTAGGAGAACTGTCTATTTAAATCCTTTATGCATTTTTTTAATTGGGTTATTTGTCTTTTTGTTGTTGAGTGAGAGTTCTTTATGTGTTTTGGCTATAACTCTCTTATCAGATTCATGGTTTGCAAGTATTTTCTCCCATTCTGGAGTTGTCTCTTCTCTTTCTTGATAGTATTGTTTGAAACAAAAGTTTTAAATTTTGATGAAGTCCAATTTATCTATTTCTTCTGAAAGGTTGGCACCTGAGCTAACAACTGTTGCCAATCTTCTTTTTTCCCCCCCTCTTTCTGCTCTTTCTCCCCAAATCCCCCCAGTACATAGTTGTATATTCTAGTTGTGGGTCCTTCTAGTTGTGGCATGTGGGATACCGCCTCAGTGTGACCTGACGAGTGGTGCCATGTCTCCACCCAGGATCCAAACCAGCAAAACCCTGGGCCGCCGTAATGGAGCACGCAAATTTAACCACTCGGCCATGGGGCTGGCCCCTCTCCTAAGAGTTTTATAGTTTGGGACTTTTTTAGGTCTATGACCCATTTTGAGTTAGTTTTTCTGTATGGTGTGGTGTGTTTTCCATGTGGAGATCCAGTTGTCCCAGTATCATGTTGAAAGTCTGTTCTTTCCCCATTGAATGCTTTTGGTGCCCTTGTGAAAAATCAATTGAACGCAAATATGAAGGATTATTTCTGGACCCTCAGATCTATTCCATTGATCTATTTGTCTCTTCTTACGCCACTACCACATTGTCTTGATTACGATAGGAATTATCATAGGAAGCTTTGAAAATGGGAAGTACGAGTCCGCCATCTTTGTTCTTTTTCAAGATGGGCTTGGTGCTTCAGAGTCCCTTCCGTTTCCATGTGGATTTTAGGATCAGCTTGTCAGTTTCTGCAAAAAAGCCAACTGGGATTCTGGCAGGAATTATGTTGAACTGGTAGATCATATTGGGGAGTATTGGCATCTTATAACAATCTAAGTTTTTCAATCCATGATCATGGGATATCTTTCCATTTATTTGGGTCTTTAATTTCTTTCAACACTGTTGTAGCTTTCACTGTCCAAGTCTTGCACTTCTTTTGTTAAATTTACTCCTAAGTATTTTTTTTTTATGCCATTGTAAATGGAATTCTCTTCTTTTTATTTTTGGAGTGTTCATTGCCAGTATATAGAAATACAGTTGATTTTTGTATGTTTATCTTGTATCCTGCGACCTTGCTGAACTCGTTTATTAGTTCTAATAGGTTTTGGTAAATTCTTAGGATTTTCTGTAATGCAAGGTCATGTCATCTGCAAATAGAGATAGTTTTACTTATTCCTTTCCAATGTGTATACGTTTTATTTCTTTTTCTTGCCTCGTTACCCTGACTAACCTCTCCCATACAATGTTGAGTAGAAGTGGTAAGAACAGATATCCTTGTCTTCTGATCTTAGGGAGAAAACATTCATTCTTTGACCATTAAGTGTGATATTAGTCGTCATCATACTGCTCATGGATGTCCTCTGTCAGGTTGAGGAAGTTCCTTCTATTTCTAGTTCGTTGACTGATTTTATCATGAAAGGGGTTAGATTTTGTCAGTTATTTTTTATGTACCTGTTGAGGGGTTCGTTTGGTTTTTGTCCTTTATTCTATTAATATGGTGTGTTAACATTGACTTTCCTGTATGTTGAACCAACCTTGCCCTCCTGGAATAAATCCCACTTGGTCGTGGTGTATAATCTTATGTATTTTTGGAATATATTCGCGTATGTTTATAATCGTTATGTCTTCCTGATAGAGTGACCATTTTATCATTTTAAAATGTCCTTCTTTGTCACTAGTAACAATTTTTGTCTTAAAGTCTCTCTTGTCTGATGTTAGGATAGCCCCTCCAGCTGTCTTTTGGTTACTATTTACAGGTGTATCTTTCTCATCCTTTGACTTTCACCTGTTTGTGTCTAGCTCTTTTGTTTGTCCTTTTTTGTCTGTTGTTTTCTTCCTCTGCGTCTCCTTTACTGCCTTAGTTCCTTGGGAGGAGGCAGGAGCACAGGATGCTTTCTCCAACTCTGTCTTACCCCTGTAGCTCCAGTCTGCCCCTTGCAAGCGTGTGTCTACTCTCCAGTACTCCCGCCCTGTGTGGTACACCTGCATTGTTTATGTGCGTCTAGGTTTTCTGGGGGTCTCCTGCAGGGGGGTTGTCATCAGGTGGGGTCTCATTCCGTAATACCCAGCAGCAGAATTCCCCAGGCTGTGTTTTATGGCCTGCACCCTAATCAGCCATGAAAGCCCCCAGCTGCCTCCCTGTGCAGTGGGAAGTCTGTTAACAAAAGATTAGCTAATGGGATCATTAAGCTTTGCAAATGGCTCCTTCCTCCCCTCACTCTGGTCCCTGTTACTGTGGCTGCATCTGTTGCGGCTATGGGGCCTGCCCTCCCACAGGAGCCCTCGTGGGCAGGCTGCCGGCTGCCGAGGGGTCAGGAGGCCTGGGGTTCATCCTGGCTTCTCGGCTCATGTGCTGTGGGATCCAGGGCAAGCCTTCCTCTGGGGTGGTCAACCCATGGGGAGACGTGGACGGGAACCCTGCAATGGGATATGTGCATGTGGTGATGGGGGTGTGCACAGAGGACTCCCCAGGGTGCTGAGCGGGTCTTCTCAGAAAGAAGGCTGCAGTTTTCCAGGTAGGGGTCCGGGGAGAGGTGGTGCTCTGGGCAGAGGGACCCGCAGAAACAGGCCTGGAGCTCTGACAGGTCAGAGGACAGCCGGGGGTTGGTGAGAGGTTGTGTGTTCAAGGAGCCCAGGAGCTGGGCCCTGAGACCCAGGGCTGGCCTGTAACCGAGGGAAGCTGGCCCCTTGGCTGTGGGAAGGGGCGGCCTCGGGTAGGAGGGGCTGGGCCCCCGGGCTGTGGGTTCTGGTGGGGCCTCTGCAAAGGGGAGTGGGTGCCAGGGACGGCCCAGCTCTGAGAAGTGGCCCCAGGCAGGGGAACAGGGCCCCCGCTGCGCTCGGGGCTTTCACATGGGCTTTCCCCACCGGCCTCCCGTGGCGATGCCTGCTCTGCAGGTGCGGGGCCTTCCCCAGCTGCCTGCCCTGGCTTCTGGGCTCCCCATGGGCACACGGGAGGCAGTGGGGAAGCTCGCATGGCCCAGGCAGGAGTCTGCACATCCTCAGAGGGTGCCTTTGGGGTGAGGGGTGGGGAGCAGGGTCTGGGCAGCCACGGGGGTTCGGGACAGGAGTGGAGCCAGCAGGACCTGCCACTCACAGGCCTGTGGCCAGGTGAGTCCTCCCTGGGCCTCAGGTTCCTCCCCTGGACACGGGGAGCAGCCTCCCGTGGCAGAGAGGGCCCTTGCAGGAGGAACGAGTCTGTAGCCTTTCTGCTGGTGGCCAGGGTGGCTGGCTGGGTGGGAAGTGGGGTCCCGGAGCCCCTGCCCACAGCCCCCTCCCTCACCCCACGTTCAGGCACGGAGTTCGAGTACACCGACTCGGAGAGTGAGGTCAAGGTGCGGAAGCGGTCACCTGCCGGCCTGCTGCGGCCCAAGAAGGGACCGGGGGAGCCGGGCCCCTCCCTGGCTGCGCCTGCGCCCAGCACCCGGGGCCCCGGCCCCACCAGCCCCGACAAGGCCAAGCTGGTGGCAGAGAAGGGGCGCAAGGCTCGCAAGCTACGCGGCCCCAAGGAGCCCGGCTTCGAGGCAGGGCCCGAGGCCAGCGACGACGACCTGTGGACGCGGAGGCGCAGCGAGCGCATCTTCCTGCATGACGCCGCGGCCCCGGCGCCCAGCAGCGCAGCACCCGTGGTCACCAAGCCCAGCCGCTGTGGCAAGGGCGGCCCGCTGAGCCCGCGCAAGGATGCCGGCCGCGCCAAGGACAGGAAGGACCCCAGGAAGGTAGGGCTTGGCGCACAGGTGGGGGCAGTGGGAAGGGCCCCGAGTGCCAGGCCCTGCCCCTCCCAGCCTTAGGGGGCGGCCTCACTGTCTGCCATGGACCCTTTGCCCCCCATCTCAGAGTAGTGTGCTAAACCGTGAGTGAATGCATGAGTCCAAGGGAAACAGGGATTCTGCAAGCCCCGTCTGTGCTGCGGCCTCTGCATGCCCCTCGTGAGTGTCCTTGTCCCCAGCAGCGGGTCTGGTAATGCCGTCATCCTAAAGCGATGAGCTTAAACGGGATTTCAAGGCCTCTGTTGACTGTTATGCGCTACACGGCAGTGATTTCGGTTGGTGGCAAAGTCTCAGACACTGTTGGTCCTGCTGTGGTTGGTGGCCTCCACTCACACCTGAAGGAAACCTCGTTTCTTCAGATGTTAGTGAAAATAGAGATGGGATTTATTTATTCCCATCCAAGTTCACAGATTCCCTAAATTCTCTCTGTGGACACCCCAGGTTGAGAACACTTGCTTTTCAAGAACTTTATGATGATTAGATCTATTATCCTTTTTGCTTTGGCTGCTAGGAAGCTAATGGCTGGTGGTTCCCCCTTTAGGTGGTTAGAGAACTTAGAGCTCTTGACAGTTGTCTGTGACTCAGGCCTCGCGTCCTAATGTCCCTGATATCCTGATGGAGGATGACCCTCAAATAACAGTGACATTCTAGAGAAAGTCCCAAAAAGGGATGGGACTCGGCGTTGGTTTCCTAATAACAGGAAATAGTGAGGAAGGGGCCGCATTGAGTGTCCTCCACAAGCACCTTGATCTGTGCTCGCCTCTTGTTTCCTCATGGCTGTGGCTGTCTCAGAGTTTTCAGGGTCCAGGAGAGGCCCTGTTGGAATAATACATAATGATGATGGCAGCCGTGCCGGGTGACCCAGGGTAGGGCCCAGGAGTGTGCTGACCGCTTGACCGCCTTCACCTCTTTATTGATAAAGGAAAACTCATTTCCTCTACTCACCGCCCTTCGACACTAAGTACCTGGAGTTGGCGCAGACCCCACGGGTTAGGGGCTCAGTCCCACAAAACTGCGCCCCCCGCCCCCCGCAGCTTCAGATGCCAGTCGCAAGTCCCAGTGTCACCTGTGCTTCTGACCGACTGGCTGTAAGTCAGCGCTTTTCTTGACCTCCGCCTGAGCTTGGATCATTCCCCAGAAGGACTCCTGGCACTCGGAAAACATGCGCCTCCCTGCTGCTGTTGGTTGTGAAGGCCCCGACGCAGGGGCAGGCGTGGAGGAGATGCACAGGCCAGGGGGCGCACGGGGCTGCCAGCACCCCGCTGTGGTCAGACCCCCGTCATGTGGGGGTTTTTATGGAGGTTTCATCCTGTTGGCGTGATCGATTGTTAACTCAGTCTTCAGCACCTCTCCCCTCCCTCCCCGGGGATGGGGTGTGCGGCTGGAAATTCCAGACTTCCAGTCGGGGCTCGGCTTCCTGGGGACCAGCTCACCCTGAAGCTGTCTATCGGGCTCACCGAGGGTGGCCCCCCTTAGAGCGGAAGACGCCCCCGTGACCCAGGACGTTCCAAGGGATTTTGAGCCCCGCACCAGGCACGGGGCAGAGGCCACATGGAGACTTCCTCCTGCCCCGATCGAGCGCTCACGGAGCCACGTGAGGCAGGTCCGCGCGCCAACCACGTTGCCCAGGGGCCCTGTGCCTGCAGCAGGTCATGGCACGCATGCTCAATCTGGGCTGAGCTTTGAACACTGGGGGTCCTGCACCAGAGCTGGGGCCCTAACCACGTGCCCACACGGTCTCTCTGGGCCTGTCCCAAGGTGGTGCCTTCTGGTGGGGAGAGGCCCAGGGGCTCACCCAATCCCGGCCTCCTGATGAGACAGTGAGAGACCGGAACAGAGCAGGATAATGGTCGGCGCGGGGAGAAGTCAGACGCCCAGCAGACCCCCGAGGAGCCGTGGTTCCCACTTGTGAGATGCGCTTTGTACCCTGCTTTTTAGACTCAGCTTTACAGCTTGTGCATTCCCACATATGGTGTGCTTCTGTTTCACTTTTCTTAATCAATATTTCTAAATGGCTGGGTGACACCCTGCCCTCTGCTGTCCCTGGTTTCCGTCGTCTGCCGCCATCAGCCATGCTGGCCGTCGGTGGTTTGGTTGACGATGGTATTTTGCCGTCGTAATTACCACGGCAGTGACCATCTCTATTCTGTGTGCCGACTTGTCACGTTTGAGGTTCTTTTCTTATTTAAAAAAGAAATAAGAAGCTCCCCAGAAATGGGCTTTCTGGTCAGCGGGAAAGAGGCAGTCACGTTTGCTCCGATCGTAACAGTGCCCTGGGCCGTGGAGAGAGACCCACTCGGAACTGCTTTTGCTGCCGTTCTTTCCCCAAGCGTCCAGCTGCAGAGACGGGCCCCGTCACACGAGCTGTCCGTTAACAACAGACGTTAGGGGAAGGGAAACGGGCCCAGGTTAGAAACGTTCCTTCAGCCCGCAGTGCCTTCTGACTTCGGAGACGTGACCAGGCCTACAACAGGCATGAGAAACGGGACCATAGAATGTCCGTGTGTGTGTTAGTTATATGCTTTTTACCCAAACGGGGATTAAACTGGATACCTTTTATCCCCGTAACATTTCCCATCTTGTCCCTTTTAATGCTGTTGACTTTGAATGTCGCGCATCCGATGCAGAAGCTGTGACTTCCGTAGGCTTGGTAACATGTGCCCGGCACTAGCTTTTTCTATTTCCTTCACCTCCTCTGGGCTCTTGACTTGGTTGTTCTGTAGTAGGAATGTCTCTTTTCAAAAGCCTGGCGTCGCCCCCCGCCCCGCCCCCCGCCGCCCCTCCGGATGAGGCTGGGTGTGCTAGGAGCCTGCCATTGGCACACAGTTGTCCTCCCGCTCGCCCACGCCATGGCCTCTTCCTCGGAGCAGGACTCTTGGCTCTGTGCTGAAGCTTGGAACCACGTCTGTCTGGGCTCCGGCCTTCCCGTGACAGGTGGCTGGCCATCCAGGTGTTTCCGAGTCCTTGCTTTGATGAATGAAGCCGGCCACGGTGCAGTGCCCTGGACCGTTTCTGCCCCAGCTGGGAGGGGGCGCCCCGTTCCACCACGCCGGGGGGCTGTGGGCTGGGCTGGAGGGGCGCCCCCCGCTGCTGGGGCCGGTGGAAAGTGATGCAGGCCTCCCGGAGCCCCCCTGGCAGCAGCCAACTGGTCTTAAGCGCTACTCCCATAAATGTGTCCTTAGATCTAATAGGGACTGTTGGTTTTTGTGGCATCATTTGAAAGAGCAGAAAAATGGAGGCAGCCCACGCGTCCAGCGTTAGAGGAGTGGCGAAAGGAAGTGCAGTTCCCCACGCCCGGCACGTTGGGCAGCCGTTAAAAATAAAAGATGCGCTGCCTCCCTCTGTGCGTATCAGACATACTGGGGGGAAAAAGTTGCGAAGCAGGACTTTTGGTAAATTCCCATCTGTGTTAAAAAAAAATACCGTGTGCGCACGGATGTGTCTGCATAGGCTTCATGTTTACAGGCTTGTAGGTGCTTGTAGAAAGTTCTGGAGGCTACACCACCCTGTTACTGTGGCTTTGGTTACCTCTGTACAGTTGGTAGGATCGTTGGAGAGGAACTTGCATGTAAACACACTTGGGTGTTTCTTTCTTTTCTTTTTAACGAGTAATGTATAGAAGTAATAAAACAGCTCAGATTGAAACCAGAAACGCTGGGGGGGGAGGCAGGGTTTCGCTCTCTCGGGAGGGTGAGTGGTTGGGGAGGCCGGGCCGGCCCTGCCCCCTGAGGGCTCCGCTCTGTTGCTTCCCCCCCAGAAGAAGAAGGGGAAGGAGGCGGGGTCCGGAGCTGCGCTGCCCCCGCCCCGCGCCCCCACCCTGCCGCCCGAGGCCCGGGGCCCTCACGCCAGCTCCCCGGCTGCCGCCAAGAGGAGCAAGGCCAAGGCTAAGGGGAAGGAGGTGAAGAAGGAGGTGAGGCTGGGCGGCGTTCTTTGCTCGGTTGACAGCGGGGCGCATGCCTGGTGTGCCCGCCCTCCACAGCGGCTGGGTTTCCCCAGGTCCATTGTGTGAGCTGGATGGGCTGCCTCAGCAGGTGTGGGCCCCGGCTGGGGGGTTCTGGGTCCATCTCATCCTCCCTGTGGCCTGTGCACACGTGGCAGACTCCCCGGCAGCCCCTGCCCCCGAGTTTCCAGGAAGGGTCCTAGCTGGGCAGGACTCTGATGGCAGGTCCTAAACTGTTGGTCTGCCCCGCTCTGTCCCCAGAACCGGGGGAAGGGAGGAGCTGTGAGCAAGCTGATGGAGAGCATGGCTGCCGAGGAGGACTTCGAACCCAACCAGGACTCGAGCTTCTCTGAGGATGAGCACTTGCCACGCGGTGGGGCTGTGGAGCGGCCGCTAACTCCGGGTGAGTGCTTGCAATGCTGTGTTGCCCTGGGCCTGGAATATGGGGGCCAGGAGGTTCCCCTGGGGAAGTTACCAGGGCTGGGGGTCTGGCGCTCCGAGGGGAGATTGAGGGTGTAGATTGGGTGGGGCAGGTGGGGACAAGAGGAGGAGCCGGGCCAGCCCTAAGGAACTTGGTGCCCTCTCTGGGGGTGTAGAGTCAGCAGTTGCTGAGGGACCAGCCGCCACTCAGTGGCGATGGTGAATGGCAGTAAGTATCTGTGCCTCCGTTGTCTGCGGCAGGGCCGGGCTGCCCCCAGCTGGGCTCCCACGATAATGGGATGCGGGGGCGACGAAGGGCCTTGGGGCAGAGCGAGTCACATGTCGTGCCCGACATGGAGAGGTGGGAAGTCCGCTCTGCCCACAGGGAGGCCATGGCAAGGGTGTGGGCGCAGGCAGGAAAGAAGTGCACTGGTGGTTCCATCCATGTCCCCCTGACGCATGGTCACAACAGGGTGGGGCCGGGCTGGAGGTCCCGCGAAAGGAAGAGCAGGCTCAGGAGGCCGCAGAAGCCTGGAGGAGACCTGAGGAGGGCCTGGCGTGGGGCTGCTGGGAGGGGAGGCTTAAGCCAAGGGGCGAGGCCGCCTGCGGCTGACGACTAAGGATAGGGAGATGGGGTGCTGGGAGCAGTGATCGTTGCCCTGTCGGGATGTTTGCCCGTTGGGGCCTGAGTTCCAGAACAAACGTCCTTCCAGGTGGAGAAAAAGCCAATGCAAACCCCCAGAGGTTTGGTCGAATGGGCCGATGACCCAGAACCTCATGCAAGGGTTCGGGGGGCGGGGGTGTGGGGGGCCCATGCAGGCTGTCACCCCTGGTTCACACCCACTCGGGGTCTTTTCAGGCGCCTGGGGCTAGGAGGGGAGGGGCTGCACATGGCCCCCGCCATGTGCACACTGGTGCGTGCATGCACATCCCCGCACAAGGCTCATCTGTGCGGGCACGTAGGTGTGCACACATGGACACACACATGCCCCGCAGGCCCCCCCAGGCACCCCAGGCCTTATGCTCTGAGAGGGATGAGTCGAGGTTGACCAGGCAGGCCTGAGGGGAGGGAGGAAGGTTATCCCGGGGCCTCACTGCCTGCCCTCCTGCAGCTCCACGCTCCTGCATCATCGACAAGGATGAGCTGAAAGACGGCTTGCGTGTGCTCATCCCCATGGATGACAAGCTGCTGTACGCCGGGCACGTGCAGACAGTGCACTCGCCAGACATGTGAGTCAGGGGCCGGGGGGCCAGCCAGGGGCAGCACCCGGCTCAGAGCCTGAGGAACCTCACCCAGTCCTGCATCCAGGGTGCCTTGCTGGGTCTCTGTGGGCAGGTTGCTTCCCCTCTCTGAGCTGCAGCTTCCCTTCCATAGAACCAGGCAAATGGTGCCGACCTCGCAGGGGTGTTGGAGGGCTCAGAAGACACTGGGAGGACAGTATGCTCAGGGTGTGCCAGGATGGACATGGCTGGCCCCAAGTGGCAGGGGGCTCAGCAGGAAGAGGTGTGAGAGACCGTGCTGGCCTCTCTTGGATTTGCAACTCCTAGTTGTACAGATGAGGGAACTGAGACCCAGAAGGGGAGAGATACAGCAAGTCAGCAAACTCTCAGGCTCTGATGTCACGTCTCCGTGGTCTGGGAGGCAGAGCTCGTGCTGGTGGGGCTGGGATTCTTGGCGTAGGGGTCCCTGTTGGGCAGTCGCCAATTGTCACCTCACACCACCCCTGCCCTGGCCTTGCAGCTACCGTGTGGTGGTGGAGGGAGAACGTGGGAACCGGCCCCACATCTACTGCCTGGAGCAGCTGCTGCAGGAGGCGGTGAGCGGGAGAGGAGGCAGGCTGCTGGGGGCTGGGGGGCCGGGGCTGTGCCTGGTCACCACCTGGCGCTCAATCCTTCGCCTTCTCAGATCATTGACGTGAGGCCAGCCTCCACTCGCTTCTTGCCACAAGGGACCAGGATCGCGGCCTACTGGAGCCAGCAGTACCGTTGCCTTTACCCGGGCACTGTGGTCCGAGGTGAGATGCTCCCACACCCCCCTCCTCCCCGGCGCCCCCGTTTCCTAATGTATCAGTATGGATTCGTGGGGTTGAAACCCAATTCTAACTGGCCTAAGATGAAGGATTTCATTGGCTCGTGTAACTGGAACCACATAGGGCCTTTGGGCTTGGTTGACCTCCGCACTGTTCGCATGGTGGCATCAGGACCTGGGGCCGCAGTGCCTGTCAGCACTGCTCTCGTCTGTGCTGGCTTCACACCCAGCTCCTTGGGGACTCTGTTTCACCATCTTAACAAATCCTATCATCAGAGAACTGGCTTTTCCCATGTAAGTCCTAGGATGGAATCCTACTCACCTGGCCTGGGTTGTGTGGATTTCACGGACCCCACTGCTGTGAGGCTGAGTGACTGGGCCTGGGTCGTGTGCTTGTCCCTGAAGCTGATGCGTGAGGTCAGCTTCCTAATTTTACACATGGCCTGAGAGAGGTGGGATGTTGTTAGTAGAATAAGAGACTGGAAGCTGAGCAGACAAAAATAACAGGTACCTCAGAAGACATAGATATGGATGTCAGACAGACAAAAGTGGCAGATGCTCAAATGGTGCACCCCTTAGCTATTGCAAAACCAGCGCATCCAGGAGATGGGGATGTGGATGTTCGTTGCATCCAAAAAAAAAAAAAAGTCACATAACAGTCCACCCCTTGTCCACCTAACATCCATACATATCCAGAAGATGGGAGCAGGGACGCTGGGCAAGAATATGGTGAAAATATGGTGAAAATTCGTCCTGATTCTGGTCTCCCAGAGCTTTCTGTCCCCTGAACCATGATGGGCTAGCTGCTTTCCAGGCCTGCTGCGTGGGTGTCGTTGCCCTTGGGACTTGCCTGTGCCATCATTCGCAGAATTCTGTCTCTCTCCTGTGTTGGACCCGTGTCTTTCTCTTCCTTGTCTCATTCCCTCATTGTCATTGAGGATCTTTCCAAAGCTTTCTGAGAAAGGGCCGGGGGAGGTAAATTCCTCAAGTACGTGTGTGCCTGAAATCTCTGTTCTGTTCTATTCCTTAGAGATAGTTGAGCTGGGTATAAATTCTAGGCTGGAAATAATTTTCCCCCATCATTTCAGTTCCTGTATTGTCTTCTTCATTTCTGATTGGTTCTTTTTTATATTTTCCCATTCTTTGTTGAAGTTCTCACTGAGTTCATCCATCCTTCTCCCATGATCAGTGAACATCCTTATGACTTTTTATTTGAACTGGTTGTTAGGTAGATTGTTTATTTCTGTTTCGTTTAGTTCTTTTTCTGAGCTTTTGTCCTGTTCTCTTACTTGGAACGTATTCCTTTGTCTCCTCATTTTGCCTCTTTTTCTGTGCTTTTATCTATGTATTAGGTAGATCAGCTGTATCTCCCCATCTTGGAGAGGTGGCCTTGTGTAAGAAACGCCTTGTGAGGCTCAGTATGTGCTTCCCTCTCATCATGAGTTCTAAATGTTCCAGCAATGTGGCCTGTATGGGCTACGTGTGTCCTTCTGTTGTGGCAGGGTTGCTCTTGCTGCAGGTGCCCAGGGAGCCTAGGCTGTCCCCCTGGCTGGCTGGTTGTAATGCTCAGCTGCGTGTGGCTGCTATGGTCCCTTCAGTCACTTTGTCAGGCATGAGGAGCCCCAGCACAGTTGGCTGCAAGGTCTAATAGCACATTCCTGTTACAGTTTTTCTGATAAGTGAGTAGGCCCCCAGCATGGCTGGTTGCTAGGTTCAGGGGCTTACAATTGCTGTAGGCCTCCAGCCTGCAAGGCTCTTATCAGGTCTCTCAGGATTGCAGCTGAATGGAGCTGGCCCCAGGCGTAGGAAGATCCAATTGTTTCATGCTTTGGAAGGTGGGGCTGATGCCCTATGTGGCTGTTTGGGAAGCACATGTCTGCTGCAGCTGACAAGCCCCACTGCCTGCAGGGCCACACACCCCATCAACACAGTCCTGCCTCGTGTACACGCCCCAACCACTGAAGTGGATGTGGTGGCCCCACACACTCCAACAATTCAGGCCTGCTCCTCATGCATGCCCTGCCCCACAGAGGGGGACCCACTTGCTGGGCTGCAGAGGATCCAGGCACCCCACCTATGCAGGCCCACAAGTTGCCTGAGGGCTTGCTGTCGTGTGGGGCCTGTCCCTAGGGTGGGCTGCCTGCCCTGGCTGAGCTGGATTAAATCAGTGCTCTCGTGGGTGGGACAGACCCTGGGCTAACAGGCCAGGGGGAGAACCTCAGTGGTGTCTGCCAGCGCCTGTGTGAGCATGCCTGAACTAGGTTGTGATAATGGCTGCCACCAATGTCTCAGTCCCTGGAGAGGTCTCACCTCTCACTGAGACACACCCAGAGCCCATCAGGTGAGTCTCTTTCCACCAAAGGACTGTGCACCTTTCTTTCTGGTGATTTTAGGTTGCTTTCCAAAATGGGTGCATTTGTGCATGGGCCCTTTAAGAGCTGGCTTTTTTTTCCTTTATGTCAGATAGCTTTTCTGGGGGAATTCCCCGTGGTTGTTAATAGCCAGCAAAGCCAGGTATTATGTCACTCATCTTGATTGTGCTGAGTCCAAAAGCTGCTCACGGTGGTAAGACTCCCCCGCTCAGCTCCCTCACTCCTCCTGGGAAGGCTGTGTGCCTTAGGCTTGCTCCCGCTGGCTGTGAAGCGCTGCGGCTCGAACGTGGCTTTTTCCTCTCCAGAAAGGCATTTCCGCCTCTTCCACCTTGGTCAGCACTGTCCCTTGTTGTGGGGGTTCTTGTCATCCGGTTTTCAGCTCTCTCTCAGGGGTGATTGTTCCCAGAATGGTTGTGAATTTGTCGTGTCCATGGAGGAGGTGGGTTTAGAGTCTGCCTAGGCCACTTCTTGACACCGTCCTCCCCCGTCATTTCAAAGTCACTGCTCCATTTTTATCTAGCGTCCAGTGCTGTCTGAGACGTTCAAAGCCATGATTATTCCCAAGTCTTTGTAGGAGGCCTGCCTTTTCTCTCCGGAAGCTTTTGGGATCTCATTACTCCTAGATCTGGAATTCCGTGCAGTTTTCGTGTGTGTGTGTGTGTGTCTGTGTCTGTGTGTGTGTGCTGGATAGTTGGGGGGGGGCCTTTGATTTTGAAGCAAATTTCATTTCATCTTGGAAACGTCTCATATTGCTTCTTTGAGAATTTCTTTTCTTCATTTACTCTCTTTTCCCTGGAACTCACACTCGTCTGATGGCCCTCAGTGCTGGTAGCTTTTTTCCTATCATTACTTTTTCCTTTATGTTTTTGTTCAACCTTCTGGGAGATCTCCCCAACTTTACCTTCTGGCCTTTCTATTCTCTTGTGTTTTTGAAATTTCTGCTATCATTTAAAAGATTCCTAAGTTCGTTCTTCTTCTTTGAGTGTTCCTTTTTTTTCCTGTAACCTCTTTTTGTTTCGTGGGTACATTTTCTTTTTTTGAATTTCTCTGAGGACCTGTTGTTTTCATTTTAGATTTCTTTGGCTCCCTTCCTCCCAGGTCTCCCTTGCCCCCTCTCTGGGTTCTGTGTTCCTTCTTGAGCTGCCCTCCCCTCTCTGTTCCGTGTCTGCCTCTCATTAGAGGCCGACCTTGCGTCTCTGGAGATCCTAATCAAGCAGATTGGGAGTTCTCTGCGTGGGCAAGGCCTCTGGACATGGTGGGCAGGAATGTTTTGTCAGGGACCCCAAGTGCCAGCACCTGTGGCTCTTCCCCAGCAGCCGGTCAGGTGGCCCAAGGCCTCTGTCCCCCGGGAGCTGGGCTTGGCTGGCACTTGGGAATGGGGGTTACTATTCAGTAGGAGCTTTCCCATCACCCTGGCTGGTGTGGCACCCACCCATGTGCCTCTCTGTGTCCGGTGTCCGTCAGAGCCTCTCCCCAGACATAAACCTCCCGGTTCCTGCTGCGGTGCAGCCCTCAGCCTGTCCAGCGTTGGGGTCCCTTAAGCCCGCCTCCAGAGGTGCTTGGTGCCTCCAGGGCCCAAGCCTTGGTGGGCTTCCCTTGTGAACACCAGCTTCCTTTTCATTGGCATTGCCTCCTTCCAAGCCCCTGGCAGAGCAGAGAAAGCCGAGATCAAAGTCAGTTCCCACTTGTCCACGCAGATGTCATCTTCTGGAACGCTGGCACTGATGCTGGCACTGTTACCTGCTGGCATCCCCTTGCCCACTCCCTCTGTCCTTGATGGTTCCCGCTTCTGCTGTTGCTTAATGTTGCTTTGGGAAGGGCCCTGGGAGTAATTGGGCACAGATACGTGTCCCCGAAGTCAGGACACATGCTCAGCTGGAATGGGGAGCCAGTGCTCCCGTCGCAACTGTGGCTCTGAGGCCCGCGTTCTGCACACTACGTACCTGCCCTCACACAGCCTGCACCCAGGGCCGCTTACTGGCTGGTTCTGCTCTCGTGGCCTCCGGGAGCTGGCTGTCCGCGGGCCTCCACTGACCCTGCCCCTCCTCCAACAGGCTTGCTGGGCCTCGAGGACGACGGGGACCTGATCACCGTGGAGTTCGATGATGGAGACACAGGGAGAATTCCGCTCTCACACATCCGCCTCCTGCCTCCCGACTATAAGATCCAGTGTGAGTGGTGGTCCTGCTGCCTAGGCTGGGGGCCGACCCCAGGCCCTCGCCTCGCTTCCCTCGGAGCCTGGCTCTGGGCTTTGTCTGCCTTTTGTACCACTTGCACCCAGGGGATGGAAATGGCAGAAACCGTGGGTGGAGGCTCCCAGAACGCGTTCAGAGGAGGGGATCCCAGAGCTCCCTGGGTCTGCACCCCGTGGCCCATGAGGCCAGGCGGCCAGGGCTGTGGGAGCCATCAGTAGTTGTTGATGTTTCTGTGCTCTGTAGGTCCATGATAGCGTTGAATTCTTGGCTCTGTCCTGTGTGTCCAGAAATACTGTCCCCTTTGACTAACCAGTACAAAACTCAGGTTTAGAGAGGTAAAATGACTTACCCGCGGTCCCATGACTAGTTAGGGGCAGAGCTAGGACTCGGACCTCTAGGACTTCAGCTAGGACTGCCTGACTTCAGGGGTCCAGAACCTCAGTGGTTTTGAGCACCACTCCACGGGAATCATAAAAAACATACAAGTCAGCATCTCTTCTCAGCCCCTGCCAGGGCATGCCTTCGGGGAGCCTCCACTGAGCTGCTGGTGTGTACAGACACCTGAGCTGAGTCCCTGCAGATGGGCCCCCCACCCCAACCACACAGCCTATCCAGGCAGGCCGAGGGGGGTCAGCCACACAGTGCCGTGAGGCTCCTCCCCATCCCTGCTCCCCATGACAGACAGTGCTCCTGAGGTTGGGGGAGTGGAGACCCGGGCCTGAGCCACTGTCTGTCTGTCCTGCCCTGCAGGTGCTGAGCCGTCCCCAGCCCTCCTGGTGCCGAGCGCCAAGCGCCGCAGCCGGAAGACCAGCAAAGATACTGGGGACAGCAAAGATGGGGGCGCGCCAGGGTCCGAGGAGCCCGGCGCCAAGGCGCGAGGGCGCGGGCGGAAACCGAGTGCCAAAGCCAAGGGTGGTAGGTGGCCCAGGCCGTGCCCAGCGGAGACGCAGGGGCAGGGCAGGTGGGGGCGGGCACTCAGCACAGAGACCACTCCCGCCCCGTGGGGCCTCTGCTCTTGGACCACTGTGACCAGTGAGGCGCTGAGGCTCAGGGAGGCGGAGCCAAGGTGCACCCGGGGCCTGTTTGCTCCAGAGTCCAAAGAAGAGGGCTTCAGGCTAAGAGCCAAGGCCACCAAGGGCCCCTTTAGGGTCACAATGCGTGGGATGACTGGGATGCGAGAGCCGCGGCCCCGAGGCCCACAGAGGGCACAGGCTGGCAGAGCAGCGCTGGGCAGGCTCTCTGGCTCGGCGAACCCCCACTCTGGCCTCACATCTGTTCTTTCCTTCTCTCTTCTAGACAGAACTGCCGTCCTGGAGGAGGGGGGCTCCACAGATGAGGTCCCCAGTGCCCCATTGGCCCTAGAGCCGATCAGTACCCCAAGTTCCAAGAAGAGCCCTCCAGAACCCGCAGACAAGCGGGCCAAAGCCCCCAAGGCTCGCCCAACACCCCCTCAGCCCAGCCCGGCGCCGCCCACCTTCGCCAGCTGCCCGGCCCCCGAGCCCTTTGGGGAGCTGCCGGCCCCCACCGCCACCACCCTGGCCCCGGCCCCCCTTGTTGCCATGCCCATCACCATGCCCGCCACCCGCCCCAAGCCCAAGAAGGCCCGGGCTGCTGAGGAGTCGGCCACCAAGGGCACTCGGAGGCCCGGGGAGGAGGCCGAGCTGCTCGTCAAGCTGGACCATGAGGGTGTAACGTCACCCAAAAGCAAGAAGGCCAAGGAAGCTCTGCTTCTGCGGGAGGACCCCGGGGCCGGGGGCTGGCAGGAGCCCAAGACCCTCCTGGGCCTGGGCGGCTACCCCCCGGCAGCGGGCGGCAGCGAGCCCAAGGCGGCCCGGCCCAAGGCCGGGGACGGCGACCTGGCCCAGGAGCCCGGAGGTGGGCTCACGTTCGAGGACTCGGGGAACCCCAAGAGCCCGGACAAGGGCCAGGCTGAGCAGGACGGGGCCGAGGAGTCAGAGAGCAGCAGCAGCAGCAGCAGCAGCAGCAGCAGCAGTAGCAGTGACAGTGGCAGCAGCAGCAGCAGCAGCTCGGAGACAGAGGGAGAGGAGGAAGGCCGGGGCGGCGGGGGCCGGAACTGCGGGGCCTCCAGCTCCAGGGCCTCCTCCTCGTCCTCCTCGTCCTCCTCATCCTCCTCCTCGTCCTCCTCCTCTTCCTCTTCCTCCTCGTCCTCCTCCTCGTCCTCCTCATCTTCCTCCTCGTCCTCGTCCTCTTCCTCCTCCTCCTCATCCTCCTCCTCTTCCTCCTCCTCCTCCTCCTCCTCCTCCTCCACCACAGACGATTCTTCCTGCAGCTCGGACGATGAGGCGGCCCCTGCCCCCGCGGCCGGTCCCTCCGCCCCACCAGCCCTCCCCAGCAAGGCCCCCAAGCAGACTGGCAAGGCGCGCTCCTCGGCCCACTCCCCGGGCAAGAAGGCGCCGGCGCCCGCGCCCCAGGCCCCCCCGCCGCAGCCCCCGCAGCCTCTGCAGCCCAAGGCTCAGGCCGGGGCCGGGGCCAAAAGCCGCCCCAAAAAGAGAGAGGGCGTCCACCTCCCCACCACCAAGGAGCTGGCCAAGCGGCAGCGCCTGCCGTCAGTGGAGAACCGGCCCAAGATCGCCGCCTTCCTGCCTGCGCGCCAGCTGTGGAAGTGGTTTGGCAAGCCCACCCAGGTAGCGCGGGCATGCGGGCTGGGGGCGCTACCTGCCTTTGGTGGCTGACTGTCGCCAGCCCACCCTTCCTTCCCCCTCGTCTGTGGTGGAGGGCTGGGGCGAGCTGCCGGGACCCCCCTTGTGGATGGCACGCTGAGTGTCGGCACCCGGGGACACTCAGCTCCGGTGGCCGCAGAGCCCATGTCCTTAGAGCAGCAGGCCCTCCAGGCCCTGCACCGGCCATCCCTGCAGGGCCCAGGCCCGACCGCGTGCCAGGGCCAGTGCGTGGCTGTTGAGGCCCACGCAGCTGGGCTCTCGAAACCTCCTGGCCAAACAGCCTGGTTTCCTTGGCGTTCGCTTCATTTCGGCTGCTATTCAACCTCCCCTGGCGGAGTGCTGCTAGCCTCCGGCCCCGCTACTAGTGGCCACAGCAGAGGGCCCTTCTGTCCCCGTGCGCGCCCCTGAGCTGACCAGGGTGGCTTGAGAGGCAGAGCCTTCTGGCTGGCCGGGGCTGGGTCACCAGGACACCCTATGTAGAGGACGGCTGGTTCTCTAGGAGGAGCCCTCTGGACCCTCCCTGTGCCTGCCTGCCGCCTGCACATGTGGACATGCAACACACGTGGGCACAAACACACATGCACGTGTGCACATGCACACAGCCCTATACGTGCACGCACAGTCATGCATGCATGTGTGCACATGCACACACAGCCATATGTGCACGTATATGCAGGCACACATGCATACACCTGCACGCATAAACTTATGCATGTACACACTCAATGCACGTACACACATGCACACTCATGCGCACACACGGAGCTTCCACGGGCAGGAGAGGAACTCTTTTATAGTCACCAGTCTGTCCCATGTCCCTGGACAGGAAGAGCCTGTGGGCTTTTGTCCTCCAGCCACGTGAGCTTGTCCACAGGTGCAGCGGCCAGCTTTGCCCGCCGCATCCATGTCGCTGGGCCAGAGTCCTTGGAGGCCGCCCTGAGATGGGCTGGGAGCAGATGCCCTGTGGGCTTTGTACCTCTCCTGAGGTGGTTCTGCCAGGCGAGCCAGGGCCTTGGGGGTTGACAGCAGTGAGCTTGTGGGGTCTCTGGCAATGCTCCTCTTAAGAGCTCGGGAAGCGTCTGGTGTGTTTGTGTTCTCTCAGCTCCCTGGTGTGTGTCAGCAAGGCCAGAACAGTCGAGGGATGGTCTGAATCAAGACTCTAGCTTTGGGTTCTGTCTTAGCAGCTTGTAGGCCCTCCCACACCCTCAAGGACACTTAGACTCCCCCCCCCCCCCCCCCCCAGTGGGAGAGGACAGCTCCATCTGCCCCAGGCTGTGCCCCCAGGCAGGAGGTCCAGGAGGGCTCCCCACCTCCAGCTCCTGCTCTCCTTAGGCCACCCTGCCTTTGAGGCCCTGACTAGAACCTGGGGTGGGTGCCCTGCTTCTCCGCCCTGCAGGACAAGGCGTAGCTGACGTCCCACACTCTTGGGTTTCTGGCTCCAGGCCGAAAGAGCCTCTCTAGGCAAGGCCACCTCTTGAGACAGCAAAGTTGACACATAGATTCTCGAGGATCTTCTGTAAGGAGCCTCACCCAGACATTCCAGACTGGGCCCCCTGGAGCTCTCATCCTGCAGGTGCTTTATTGAGGGGGCATCCAAGTGGTGACAACTTCTGAGCCAAGGACAGGCACATCCTTGCTGTCCTGCCCCCATGGTGACCGACCCATTCCTTATTTTAGCATCTGCCATTTGCAAGTTCCAATGTTAGTGTCACTGAGGGCCTTACAGCTGCAGAGAACAGAGCACAGGGCCAAACTTACTGGCCTCTTTAATAAAAAAGTCCAGGGCTGTTTGGCTTCAGGTACAGCTGGATCCAGGGGCTCAAAGGCTGTCTTCAGACTCACTCTTGGGTCTGTGCTCCAGGCTTCAGTTTCTCCTTCCTTTCTACTGGTCTCCTTCTCAGGCAGCCCCGGTAGCTTTCAGCTCACGATCTACCAGCTCAGAAGTGACAGCAGGAAGGAAGTATCTTTGTCCCAAGGGTTCAGGCTAAAGTTGGTAGAATATCTGTGGCTTGGGTCCTCACCCTACCCCTGAGCCAATCACAATTTCCAGGAGGAGGATGGGATGTTTGGACTGGCCAGACTGAGTCCTGTGCCCACCCCAGGGATGGGATCAGCCCCACTGGGGAACCCTGTGGACCGGGGTGGGCCCTGTGGGAAGGGGAGTAGCCGCTCGGTGCCAGAAACCTGGCTGCTGTCAAAGAGTCGCTTTAGGAGTCTGAGCTGTTGCTCTCATCTTGAACTGATTTACTCCACGCCTTGAACTGGAAAGAATTTGAGCAGTTTACAGAACATATGAAATTAGCTATTCGGACATCAGAAAGCCTGTCACCACCAGGAATCCAGTGAATTAAAGGCAGAAAAGGGGCTGCTGGCTAGGTAGGAAATTGGCATGGAGGTTTCTACTATTTAGGCAACAAAACTGCCATTGAGCCACCTAGCAGCCAGTGTGAGAAGGGAAAATGACTTTTAGGACTTGGTTTGAGAAGAGCAAATGCCTGTTCCACAGGAGGGCAGAGCTTTGCTTGGGCTTGGGTTCATGGGTCAGGACAGGGGCGTCCCCTAGGGACAGTGACAGGCCCTGGAGCTGTCTGGTGCTGTGCTGGGTCCCTTCTCAGAGCCTGCACATCTGTCCCAGTGCCAGCCCAGGCTCAGGTACCGAGGAGACTGCAGGAGATGTTTGTTGAGTGAACAAACAAACGCCCAGCCTGTCGTGGGGCCTGGCAGCCTGGCAGACGTGGGCCCAGTGCTGGATCCTGCGGGCCTGGGCTCTGCCCTTCGTCAGCAGCTTCCCTCTCCAGGGGCAGTCGGCCATGCCTGGGCGTTGACGTCCCAGGGACAGCCCTCAGCCCGTGCCCCTTGCTCCCGCGCCCCTGGTCAGGCCATGGAGGGTTGAGTCATGCCGAGCCCCTGCGCCCTTTGTGGCAGTGTAGGTGGAGGCTGCCCAGTGAGTGGCGAGCTCTGTGGCCCCCCGGGGGTGTGTTGAATGAATCAGTGCTTTGTGGTGGCCTCCACACGTGAGACGGCCGGGGGAGGTGGAGCCGTGAGCGAGCCCCGTGGCTTCACTGTCCCCGTCTCCTCCCCGGCCCTCCCCGCCCTGTTGGGAAGTGGGGATCAGAGCAGGGGCTGCCGGGCCTCGAAGGCCAGCGGCGGGAGCGGGGTCCGCGGCCTCCGGGCGGCCCTGGCCCGCACGGCTCTGGAACAGGCCCGCTTAGCTGCGTGAGGCTGAGTGTAAACGGAGTCCCTCTTGGGGACGCTGGGTGCCGGAGATGAGAGGGCCCCCGGTTAGAGCAGGAAGGGGCTGCCTGGCCCGTGGCCGCCTTGCGCCCTGACCGCCGTGTCCCGCAGCGCCGCGGCATGAAGGGCAAGGCCCGCAAGCTCTTCTACAAGGCCATCGTGCGCGGCAAGGAGATGATCCGCATCGGCGACTGCGCCGTCTTCCTGTCGGCCGGCCGCCCCAACCTGCCCTACATCGGCCGCATCCAGAGCATGTGGGAGTCCTGGGGCAGCAACATGGTGGTCCGCGTCAAGTGGTTCTACCACCCCGAGGAGACCAGCCCGGGCAAGCGCCTGCACGAGGGCCAGGTGGGCGCCGGGCCCAGGGCGGGGGCGGGGTGGGGCGGGTGGGGCCGGCCGGGCTCACACCGCCCCGTCTGTCGCCCGCAGCACTGGGACCAGAAGTCCGGCCGCAGCCTCCCCGCGGCCCTGCGTGCCTCCAGCCAGAGGAAGGACTTCATGGAGGTAGGAGGGCGGGGCCCCAGCCTCCGGTCCCGGGCTGCCCTGCCGGGTCCTGCCTCTGTCTGTCGCTTTCCGGCTCTTACTCTTCAGGGGTCTGTGTCTCTCTTGGTCTCTGTCTCCCAGGCTCTGTCTCTTTCAGTCTGGGTCTCTCTGGGGGTCTGTATGTCTCTGGGTCTCTGTCTCTCAGTCTCTGGGTTTCTCTGGGGATCTCTCTGTCTCTGAGTCTCCATCTCTGTGTCTCTTGGTCTTTGAGTCTCTCTCTGTCTCTAGGTGTCTCTGTGTCTTTATGTGTCTCTGACTCTGTCTCTTTGTCTCTGTGTCTCTCAGTCTCTGGTATTCTCTCTCTGTCTCTGGGTCTCTCTGTGTCTCTGTGTGTCTCTCTTTGTGTCTCAGTCTCTGGGGTTTTCTCTGTCTCTGGGTCTCTCTGTGTCTTTGTGTCTCTCCGTCTCTGTGTCTGTCGGGGGGGGTCTGTCTCTCTCGGTCTCTGGCTCTCTGCCTTCAAGGCTTTCTCTGGTCCTCTGGACCGGGGGGTCTTCCTGTCCCCTGACGCCGCCCATCATGCCCGCAGCGTGCCCTGTACCAGTCCTCCCACGTGGACGAGAATGACGTGCAGACGGTGTCGCACAAGTGCCTGGTGGTGGGCCTGGAGCAGTACGAGCAGATGCTCAAGACCAAGAAGTACCAGGACAGCGAGGGCCTGTACTACCTCGCGGGCACTTACGAGCCCACCACGGGCATGATTTTCTCCACCGACGGCGTGCCCGTGCTCTGCTGAGCGCCCGCGCCCGCCTGCCACCCAGGGCCCCTCACCATCACTGCCATGGCTCGGGGGCCACGTGCGTCGGGTGTGTGCATGCGAGTGTGCCCGTGGGTGCCCTGGCGCGCGTGAGTGTACATGTGTGTGCCTGTATGCATGCACGTGTGTGCGCACATGTGCACACGTCCCCAGCCCCTTTCCCAACTCCTCGGTGGCCCCAGGACAGGGGCTCCCCTCCGCTGCCAGCGTGGGGCTCTGCCCGCCCCCCTCGGGGCCTCCCTCCAGCACCTTGTCGCCCTCAGCAGGCGGGCCCCCCAGCCCGGGCCGCGGCACTGGGGGTCATTCGTGGGCCACCCGCAGTCCCCCCGGAGCTCCCCAGTCCTGCCCCCTTGGCACGGAGCCCACCCCAAGCCTCCCGCCGTGGGCCGGCCTCCTCCCTCAGGACGGCCTGGACTCGGGGGACGGAGCCCGGGAGGGGGCCCCGAGCCTCACACTACAGACAACCCCATGGTGCTGCAGGCCTCGCCGCCGCCCAGAGGAGGCGGCCCTCGGGACCTGTACAGTTTTATTGTACCGGCCACGAGCCCTGCCCTGTATCATACGCCTTTCCAGGAGGCCACTTTTTAATTATATATATAAAGATAAATATATATAAATATATATAAATATAAACTTTTTAAAACTGTGAAAAATAGCTATGAAATTATAAAAAAAAAACGAACACATTCTGACGTGCAGAATATTATTTTTTATTTCCTGTTAGATCGTGAGTGTCTAGCACCCAGCTTCACGGGCCCCCGTCCCCAGCACACCCCGCCCGCCCAGGTGTCCTGTCCTCGCCCCCAGGATGGAGAGAGTTAGGGAGAGCAGAGGCTGAGGGGCGAGCGAGCTGCCCCGCCGGCACTTAGCGCCCCGCGCCCAGGGCCGGGCGGCCTCGTCCAGACAATCTTAAGGGAAGGAAAAGCCAGACTTCGGTTTTGTTTTTTGGGGGAATTATTGTTTTCCTTTTTTTTTTTTTAAGTTTCTTTTGGAATTTTGTTTGTTGGCGAATTCTGTGTGATCTTTTTCATAAAAAAAAGAAAAGAAAAGAAAAAGCTATCATTGGAAAAGTACCGTTGTCTGTAGTGGCTCATTTCAGGGGCCCGGGTGGGCTCTGGGGCGGGGTGGGGCGCGGGGCCGCCCAGTCCAGTGCGCACGGGCCACACGTGGCGTTTGAAATTCAGCTCTTTTACACGAAGGGACCGGAGAAGTTTCTCGGTTGCACCGGCCACGTTTCCAGACATGGCGAATGGCTACTGTCTAGGGTAGCCGAGGTGGAGACGGTCCCCATCAGCGTAGAAAATTTACTCTTGGTCAGTGCGCGGCTGGAGGGCGCATCTCCTTTTTCTTCCTTTAAAATGCCAGCTGAGCGCGCCCAGCCACGTCCACGCCTGACAACGACGATGCTGGTGGTCTGGCCCTGAGCCGGTGCAGAAGGGAGGGGCTGCAGGGGCGGGGAGGCTGGGCCGGGGTCCTGGCGCTGCCGCCCCCTCCCTCCCCGAGGTCAGCTCCCAGCCTGACCCCGCGGTACCGCCCAGCGACCCGGTGCGCTCGGTGTGCATGGGACGCGGACGACATTCTGGGCTGTGTCATCTCAGGGCCGCGGGAAGAGGTCACAGCGGCAACTGAAAGCGTTAACACAGAAGGCGGTCAGCTCGGCTCTGGCCGGGGAAGGGCGTTTCGGAGAAACTGAGTCCCGGGCGGGGGCGGCCCCGCCCACACCGAGTCGCGGGAGGAGCAGCGCGCCGGCGACACCTGGCTGCCCCTGCGGCGTCGCCCCTCGTGGTCCCGGCCCACGTGGCCGCCCGGGGCTCCCGGGGGCGGGGCCTGCCGGTGGGTGGGTCCCCGAGCCCGCGAGGGACCTACACCAAAGAGGGGACCAACCCCACACCTCGGGGAAACTAAGGCACCGAACAGAGCGGGGATTGGGCCCCATCACACGAATCAGCAACAGAGTCGGGACTGGAGCCCAGACCCTCAGCCTCAGGACCCGGCTGAGCCCCGGGGGCGGGGCCCGGCTGACCCGAGGACACAAGGGCCACCCAGGCGCCGTCCAAACCCCAAATACCCCCGTCCTCAGCCCTCCACACAAAACCGGCCCGGCCCCCAGGTACGACACCCTCCTGCTGCCTGACGCCCCCCAACCCCAGAAACTTCAGGCCTGCGCACAGGTGGGCCCTACAGCCGGGAAGGCAGGGCCCAGCTCTGAGGGTGGCCTTGTCCTGCCAGGCCCCCCCTGCCCCCAGATGGCGGCGGTAGCCCTGCCCACATAGATGCTGCTCTGGAGGCGGCGGTGGGGCATCTCTGCCTTCATCTTTTAATGGCCAGTGCGGTACAGTCAGTGGACAGACACGTGGACAGGACACAGTGGGGGGGTGGGCACGGCTGCGCCGTGGGTGTGCAAGGGCAGGCCAGGCGCCCCCTGGAAAAGCCCGTCTTTGGCAGGATGCTCTGGAGGGTCCGGGCTTGCGTGGGACCTCTGCCCCTCCTGACTTTCCTGGGACTGGTGGGCATGTCACATCCCTCCTTGGGCCTCGTCCCATGTGGAGCAAGGCCTGGGTCAAGCTGACTTCAGTCAGGGCGTGGGGCCCTGCTCTGTGGCCCCCATACTGTGCCCACTCCTGTATCACGGTCACAGGAGGAGTCCGTGGAGGGGCCGGAGAAGTCGATGGGGGTCCCCAGTCAGGCACAGACCCCCCCAGGCCCGCAGCCTCAGGTGGGTGCCGGGGTGGGTGGCATGGGTGTGCCCAGCTGTGGGTGCACCAAAGCCGTGGTCACAGAGGGGCCGGTGTGGACCGCGGTCCGAGCCCGTCCAAACCCGGGCTACGATCCCATTATGGCAGATGCGTTCTGTTCTGGAGAACCAGCATTTGAGAGCAGGGGACAGGCAGAGGCCGTGGGGTAACAAGGCTGGGGATGGACCCTCTCCACTGAGGTCTTCACGCTCAGGACGAGGGGCCCCCATGAAGGAAGGGCTGGCTCAGGTGCACCCTCACAGGTGCCACGGATGGTGTGAAGGGGGGCGGGGGCCTCCAGGCGGGGACACTGGCTGGTGTCTGCTCTCCTGGGTGGGGATGGCTGTGAGTGACCCCCCAGGGCTGGGGCCCCTGGGTGCAGCCAGAGGGCGCAGGGCTGGCGGGGCCCCGGGTGGCAGCAGGCACTGCAGGTGGCGGGCCCGGCTCAGGGCCCGGCGGGGAGCGAGGCGTTGGCGGTGGCGGGGAAGCAGCTGCGGCGGGTGCCCCGCGTGAGGCTGTAGGTACCGTAGGCCACGGCCGAGCCCAGCGTCAGCCCCGTCATGTAGGACACGGTCATGGTGTTCCCTGTGGACGAGGCCGGACTGAGCCCGAGGGATGGAGGGACGGAGGGACGGGGCAGTGTGCGGCCCTCGGGGGACCACGGCGGTGACCGCCGCCCGCTCCCGGGAGGTGGCTATCTGAGGACTGTCCCCCGTTTGAACACATGGGGCGCCCCAGGCCCTGCTTGCTTCCTTTTATCTCCAGCCTCCCATCTCCACAGCCTCCTCGTCCCAGACACCGTGGGGTGTCTGCTGGGCATCTCCAACCTCCCAGAGCTGGTCCCCAAATCCAGTGCCCCTCCCACCACGCCCCCTCCCCAGCTCAGTGGACGCCAATCCAAGCTTGTTCCCCTGAGCGGCAAGCCCCAATCTGGGGAGTCCTTCTTGATCCCGTGTCCCTTTCTCACACCCTGTCTCCCAGTCTGTCAGCCGGGCCTACGGGCTCTCCTGTCAAAACAGATCCAGGATCCCACGGCACCCCCACCCTGGTCCAAGCCCATGGCCTCTTGGGCCAGGACTGTTGCAGTAGCTCCTCACTGATGCCCTTTCTCTGCCTGGTCCCTCTTCGCTGTCTGAGCAGCACCAAAGGGGTCGACAGTCAGACCCTGTCCCTCCTCCGTACCCAGCCTCACAGCGACCCTCCCACCTCCTCCCTCCCCCGCCCTTGGCACACACTGCTGCTTCTGCCTCAGGGCCTTTGCACATGCTATTCCCACTTCCTGGAATGCTCTTCCCTTGCATTATCATGTGGCTGACTCCCTCACTACTTCCTCTAGGTCTTGGCTCAAAAGTCACCTCCTCAGCGAAGCCTTCCCAGACTGCTCAGCTCCTCTGGGATCATTGTTTTATCACCACTGTCTCCCCAGCACCTAGAACAGTGCTTGGAGGGGGGCTCCCGAGCTGTCCCCCGGGCAGGCCAAGCGGGGCCTCACCTGCCAGCTCCCGCTGCTTGGGGCTCACTTTGCCGGCCGCCAGGATCATGGGCACGCTGCCGAAGTAGCCGTTGCTGATGCCCATGAGCAGCGAGAACACGCAGGGCCAGGCGGGGTGGCGGAGGGCGGGCGCGCCGCTCGGGTACACGCACAGGATGAAGAGCGGGATGAAGACCAAGCGCAGGCAGGCGCAGGCCAGCAGGTGCGGGCCCCGCCAGTCCACCGGCAGGGCCGCCAGGATCTGCGGGGAGCCCGGCGTGAGGGCCCACTGGCCTGGCCCATCCCCTGGACCCCCGGACCCCTCCTTACAGCCGGCATAGGCCTGCCGCAGGCCCGGACCCATCGCCACCCTGCCCACGTCCCCCTGTCAGTCCTCATGGCACCTTTGCGGGCGGGGGCCCTGGAGAAATGAGGACACCGCGGCCCAGAGGGTCACGCCCAGTTGTGTCACCTCGCACAGCGGGAGCACCAGGACGGGCAGCTGGGCCAGCTAAGGAAGCCGCGCTCCCTCTCGAAGCACAGACTTGTTTCCTGGTCCTCTAGCTGTGTGACTGCACGCAAATGGCTTGCCCTCTCTGAGCCTCTTCTGCGTTCATCTAGAGAAGGCCTGACCCAGAAATGGCAGCTTTGTTCCGGCTCCCGCCCCCACCCTGCACTCGTGTGGGGCAGGAGGACGGCCCTGGGGACACGGCTGACACCCAGAGCACTCTGGGGTCAGTTGGGGGCCACCCTCCGAGGCCGTGATCTCGAACGGCACCCTTGCTTGATTCCACCCTCCCCACCAGGCATCGTCAGCGCCGGGCCTGCCCCGCCCTGGGGACCCTCCCGCGGTGGCCCTGTGGTCTGACGGCTCTGCCAGTGGCATCCTGTCCCCCCTGTCCCCCACCGCCACCAGGGCCAGGGGCCGGGGTCGGGGCGGCAGCCCACCTTGCCCACGAAGTCAGAGAGGTTGAAGACGGCCATGATGAGGATGGGCAGCCACTCGCCCAGGATGCAGTGGCGGATCTCGGACTCGAGACCCGGGAACAGGCACAGCGTGATGAAGTAAGTGACGGCGATGGACAGCATGTCGGCCCAGATGACGCGGGCCACCACGTAGCGGTGCAGCAGCAGGGCTGTGGGTGGCAGGCCGCGGGTCAGGGGACAGCGCCCTGCAGGGCCCCCCGCCCGCCCGCTGGCCCGAGTGCCACCCCCGGCCCCACCTCTGAAGGAGGGCCAGCTCCGCTTGACTCTCCGCTGAGGCACGTCAAAGCGCGTGTAGGCTCCCCCGCGGCCGCTGGTCACCTCGTGGGCCGGGCTGTCCTTCGGGGACCCACAGTTGGCCGGGGCTGGGCCTTGGTGCTCCTGGAGGGAGGGCGACGTGGGACGGGGTTTGGGCGGCAGGCTCCTCGAGGCCTCCTGCCCACCCTCCCTTCCTCGCTGCTCTTCAAACACCCAGCCTCTGAGCCTCCGCACAGGCTCTTCCCTCTGTTCCCACACCCTTCCTGTGAATCTTCACATCTCTCCCTCCACACGGCTCAGGTCTCAGCCCAGAAGCCACTCCTTGGGGCACCTCCCTGACTATTAAGGGGGCCCCTAGTTTCCCTCCTTTCTTGTGTGGGCCTGGTCACAGCACGCCACCCTCTGGCCGTCTGTAGATCTCTGGGCGCCATGGGGGACCACGTCTCTGGCTCACTGCAGTGTCTCCGGCTGAGGGCTCAAGTGACTCGCTGGATCAACGTCTGTGACAAGCCTGGCTGCCCCGCCATGCCCTCCGAGGGCCGGCCCCCTGCGCCTGATCCTACAGGGACCCTGGAGCACCCCCATCCTGCATCCCCCATGCCCTCCCCAGCACCTGCCGCCACCAGAGGGCACGCTGCTCTCCAGCCAGGGGGCGCCGGCCACGGATGCGCGGGCCCCCACGGGCGCCAACCCCGGTCCCCGGGCCGCGGACTCACGAAGCGGACGTCCCCGGCGGCGACGTCGTGGTGCACGCGGTAGCGGGGCCCGGCCGGGCGGCAGTCGCGGGGCCGAGCCGTGTGGCGGCGCACGAAGCGGCTGCGGCGCACGAGCAGGTGCAGCAGGCAGCAGAGCAGCTCGAGGCCGGCGGACAGCAGGAAGAAGATGAGCGTGCTGGCGCGCTCGTCCGGCAGCAGCAGCTTCGTGAGGATGCGGCTCAGGGACACCATCACGCCCGCCGTGCCTGGGGGTGACGCGACGGGGCATGGCCTGGGCCCGCCCTCTCCATGCAGCCCCGCCCTCCACACTCAGCCCCGCCCTCCACACTCAGCCCCGCCCTCACCACTCAGCCCCGCCCTCACCACTCAGCCCCGCCCCCTCCACTCAGCCCCGCCCCTGCACTCAGCCCCGCCCCCTCCACTCAGCCCCGCCCCCTCCACTCAGCCCCGCCCTCACCACTCAGCCCCGCCCCCTGGTCCCCTGCCCCCAGGTTTGGGCTGCCCCCACTCCAGGCCGGCCCAGCTTCCACCCCAGTCGGCACAGCCCCACCCCCAGAAGGTGCCGCTCGGACCACCCCTCCCTGCCCTGCTGTCTGCCGCACACACACCCCCAGAGCATGGATTGAGTGCATGCTGTGTGCCACCACTATCCTGCCCTGAGGACATAGTGGGGACAGCTCACAGGCTCTTCCTTCCCAGGGCTGGGGGGAGAGGGTCACAAAAGTCACAGGAAAACTCCAACAATTGTGCATGATGAGGGGGCACGCGGTGACTGGGGCATGGCTGGGTGAGCTCTGTATGATCCAGTTTGAGGAGCTGAAGGATGTGGGGGGGCTTGGAACGGTGTGGGGGACAGCTTGAGGTTGGGGGGGCGGTGGGGGGCATGGCAGAAAGCACGGCCTCCGGCAGCATTTGGGGGGTTTCGTCTGAGGGTGACCATGAGCCACTGGGCAGTGTCTGGCAGAGGCGGGTCATGGCCACTGTGGGCCACCCTGAGGGTGAGCAGGAGTCCGAGCAAATCTTTTTTGGGGGGCCCCTGGCTACGGAAGCCACCCCAAATGGGCGTGCCAGCACCATTCTGGCAGCTGCAGCACCCTCGTCTGCACGACAAATGTGTCTGGCCCACAGAAGTTCCTCTGCCTGCCTGCTGCCTTGCTGGCACCCAAGTCCACAGCCGAGAGGCCGGGAGCCCTGGGGGCATCCAGTTGACCTCATCGTAGGGAGATGGGGCAGAAAGCCCCAAAGGGGAGGAATGGGGACCAGAGCCCACATGGTCCGGGCCTGGGCCCAGCAGCCTGCCTGGACAGCATGGCTGACCCCAGCCCGTCGAGGCATGCCAGGAAGAGGGGGGACAACTGGAGGATGGTGGTTCAAAGCGTGGGGCCCCTGAAGCATGGGGCTGGGCTAAGGGTGCTGCTGCCCCTGTGCAGAGAGGGGTGGCAGGGCAAGAGGAGGTCGGTCGCCTGGATCAGGGGCTGGGGTGAGGAGCCGGCCTGGAGGGCATGTCCGCACGCCTTGGAGA
Source organism: Equus quagga (assembly GCF_021613505.1). Lineage (NCBI taxonomy): Eukaryota > Metazoa > Chordata > Mammalia > Perissodactyla > Equidae > Equus > Equus quagga. The sequence goes on along the minus strand of NC_060273.1, from coordinate 33,206,167 downwards.
AGGACGGGGTGCTGGTAAGTTTCGGTTCCGGGCACAGGGGGCCGTGTGCTGAGCAGGGGCGGGTGGGAGAGGATGAGGTGGGCTTGGGAAGGGAGGTCTGAGAAGCCAGGTGGGGGAGCCAAGCAGGGGGTGAGGGGCTCCAAGGAGAGCTTGGCGACATCCTGGGTATGAAGGGGCTCACCCCGTACACACATCACAGCCATGCCCCTCCCATCTGGGAGACCCCAGCAGCCAGGCGAGGGGAGGCGTTGGTCACTGTCCCCAGCCCAGGAGGCCTGGAGCTTGTGAGCCTGGTCTTGGTTGGGGGCACATCGTGGGGGGTCCCTAGGAAGAGGCTTCCAGAGCCGACAGCCCCTGCCCCTCCTGGGCTTGCAGATACTCACTCTCCCCGGTCATCACCCCTTGGGTGTACCTCTTGGGCAGCATCCCTGTGTACCCGTAGAAGCTGGATTGCTGCACTTAAGAGAGAGAGAGAGGAGGGACCATGAGACACCGCTTATCAGCCGCCAGCTTGGAACGAAATTCCAGTCTGAGGACACCGTGCTGGCGAGTGTGCACGGTCGGGGATGCTAACGCCACTGGCGGCGGAGGGATATGGTCCCACCACCCTCCACGTAGTGCGTGTCCTGCCCCCCACAGCCCCCCGGGGCTGGCCAGACTCCTGGACTATCTCTGGATGATGGGAAAATGGGCAGAAATGACACATGGCCCTTCTGGACAAGGGCGTGAAAAGCGCACGTGGACTTCCAGCCTTTCTTTCTTCCCCCCAGTGGGGTGACCAAAGGCCACGTGTCACAGACAGGGGCCGCAGTCAACCTGAGTCCCGAGCGACTGCATGGAGCAGAGCCGCCCGTGACGTGCTGGGCATGCAGCGAGAGCCGGACGCAAGTCTTGTTCTGTGAAGCCACTGAGATTTCCGGGTCACTTGAGACTAGAGTGTAACCTCTCTCAGTCAACAATCGGCAATCTGAGGGAAGGGCCTGCGGAGTTCATTCTATTATTCTCGCACCCTTTCTGTAGGTTTGAAATATTTTCAAAATAAAAAGCTTTAAAATAATTAGTTTGGAAGCCACTACCCAAGAAAAACACGGTGACATAGTGACATGTGCAAGATGGTCCTTGAAGGCCAGGTTATATCGAGAAACCGGGGAACTGCTCCAGGGTCCATGTGGTACCCGGGGGGTGTGGACATGTGCACAGTGCATGTGCTCTGGCACTGTGTGTGCATGCGTGTGGGGCAGTTGCTCTTTCTGTGCACCATGTGTGTGCACGCATGTGCTCTGTGCGTGCTCTGTGTGTGAGCACGCGCGTGGGGGCAGGTGCTGTGTGTGAGTACGCATGTGGAGTGTGCCTGTGGACACGTCCCGGCCTGGAGCCCGGCTCGTCTCGTGTCACACGCACCCCACACGCGAACGGGGCGGGATGCACGGCTACGGTGGCACTCCGACGCTGGGCCCCAGCCCGCCCGGCCCTACCTGTGCAGCCGAAGGCCACAGTGCCCACAGCGGCCAGGTTGATGGCATACGCCTGGTCGTGAGAGAAGAGCTGCAGCCACACGTCACAGATGCTGACGAACAGGAGGGGGCCCAAGGCCAGGAGGTAGCCTGCGGGGGAGAAGCCGGAGCGGGGGGCCATGAGCAGCTGGGGGGGCTCCCCCTCATCCCACCCCTCCTGTGGAGCCAGCTCTGAGAGGCCTCTCTCTCTGCCCTTCCCTTTAACTCCGGGAGGGCCAGGGCCAGGATCTAAGAGGGCCACTTGGAAGGCTTCCTGGAGGAGGTGTCGTTGGAGCTGGGCCTTGAAGCTGGAGGTCGCCATGAAGACGGACGGGAAAGGAAGAGCAGACCAGGCCACGGAAGAGCGTGGGCCTGGACACACTGTGGGGTGCACAAGCGCCCCCCTTCCCCGGGGCCAGGGATCCTTGTCACGTGTGCACCGCTGCAGGCCTGACCCTACACTCATTCAGCGAACCCCACATATTCTGTTTCACAGGTCGGGAGAGGGAAGCACAGACAGGAAGGGGGTGAGGGAGGGGCCGGGCAGGTGGGCACCAGGACCTGGGGGGGGCGGCGGCGCGTACCGGCGGTGATCCTGGTGTGCAGGCTCAGTCTCTCCACGAGCGCGTTGTTCAGGAGCACGGCCACCAGTGCCACCAAGATGTAGGTGAGGCTCATATCGAACACAATCGAGGTCCCTGCGGGGGTCGGCCAGCCACAGGTGCTCAGGGGGAGCCCACCCCCACTAGGCGCTGCCTCCTCGCTCTGCCCAAGAGGGGCTGACGGCCCAGAGAGGGTGAGCGGCTGCCCTGCGGTCACTCAGCAATTCACTGCCGAGCCAGGATTTGAATAACACGGGTTCCCCAGCAGGGTCCTGCCCATGGGGTTTCCAGAGGGCGGCGGGTGTAGGGAGGCGTGACTCGGGGGACCCACCTGGGTACTTGTGATGCAGGAAATCCACGTCGGTGATGAAGCTGTTGTATGGCAGTAGGAAGCCCACGCCAGCCAGCAGCATCGCAAAGTAGATGGCGTGGTAGGGATCGTCCGGGACTGGCTCCTCCACCGCTAAACCCAGAGACACCAGGTGAGAATGGACCAGCCCACGCATGGCCACGGCCGCCACGCCAGGGCCGCAGTCCATCACTGTGGCCACAGTGTACCACAGCACCCAACCCCGTGACAACCATCACCACGTCCACGGTCTGTCATCACCTTGGCCACCGTGTCCACCAGCATCATGGCGGCCATCACGCTGCCTTCTGTCCATCCCCACCGCCGTGGCTGCAATGCCGCTGCATCACGGCCATTATCATCACTGTCATGGCCACTGCGGTCACCTTCATTGTCACTATAACTAGGGTGATTGGCTGTATAGCTGCCACCAGCATCATGGCCACCATCACCATGGCCACTGTCCACCACCAAGAGGCCACTGCCACCACGACTATGAGCCTCGCGGCCACCGAAGCAGCCAGCTGGACAGATGGTGGGACGGCCTTCTGAAGACGCAGCTCAGGGGCCAGCTTGTGGGGCGGTGGCAGCATCCCCCAGGAGGCTCGAAATGAGTCTGATACGTGGGGTGACTCTCTCAGGGCCAGCAGCCTTGTGTCTGGGGACCACGGGGTGGATGTGGCATGGGACCGCTTACTATGACCTTTAGAGATCCACCAGCAAGACGCCCAAGTGCCAAAGGGAGGAAGGATGCTAACCCGAGACACGAGCATCCCGTCGCCCTGGAAACTAAGACGGCCGCCCTGCCCCTCCGGGCTCCTCCCGCCCCAACCGCCAGGCACGGAAGAGGGCACTGTCCTGGCCGTGGCGACTGGTCCTGCCCATCCAAGGGAAAAAGGAAGGATGTGCCCGGAGTCTCGGAGGACTTCTGCTCCCTGTGACGGACGTCAATGGAAAACAACACAACCCAACCCCAGCAGGACTGCTAGCGGCCAGAACCTTCAGGAATGGAGGTTGGGGTCAAAGAACCAGGACCAGCCGAGGCGCCTAGGGGGCACAGGGGGCTACAGAATGGGAATAGGAAGATGGTGGTTGTAAATACCAGCCGTGACCACGCGACCGGTCACAGACACGAGGACCGCAACGGCTATGAGCGTTTCTTCCCTGTTTTGACATGAAATGTCTGCGCGTGTGTGTTAACCAAATATCTTTGTGTTATTCCCTCTCTTGTCCCCTTCTCACCTACCATAAGATGTGTAATAGTTAACTTTGTATCTCAGTATCTGAGTTACAGGGTCTCAAAGGGGATGTGTGCAGCCGGCCCGGTGGCGCAGCGGTTAAGTGCGCATGTTCCGCTTCGGTGGCCCAGGGTTCACCTGTTTGGATCCCGGGTGCGGACATGGCACACCTTGGCAAGCCACGCTATGGCAGGCGTCCCACATATAAAACAGAGGAAGATGGGCATGGATGTTAGCTCAGGGCCAGTCTTCCTCAGCAAAAAGAGGAGGATTGACAGCAGATGTTAGTTCAGGGCTAATCTTCCTCAAAAAAAAAACAAAACGGGGGGTTGTGTAACAGCACACAGGATTTGGCATCTTCTGTGGAAAGGCTTGGGGTGGTGTTGGTTGTACAGGGGTTAGTTACATCATGCGAGGTGGTGGCACGACTTTGCTAGTGCCTTTATTTGGAGATAAAGCGTGGTTTAAGGAGCTGTGTATGGGAGCCAAGCTGGCAAAGGGTGGACTGTGACGGTCGGTTGTATGGGTCCACTTGGCAGGCCGAATAGTCCCCAGTGGTTCAGTCAAGCACTGATCGAGATGCTGCCGCCTCCTTAGTGGACTTTAAATTAATCAAGAGGGAAATCGCTCCGGGTGGGCCTGACCTAATCAGGCAAGACCTTTAGGTCTTCCCAGCACTCAGAGACCCCCAACAGCTCGTGCCTGTGGGGTTTCAGCCTGTTTGTGATCTTCCTTCCCGACCACCTGCCTTACGGACTCCAACTTAGCCAGCCTCTACATCACCAAGCCCATTTCCTGCCATAAACCCGTATGTGAACGTACAGATCTAAGGTTGTAGGTATTGACAGCCCTCTGTCTGTCTCCCCTCTGTCTGTCCATCTCCTACGGCCTCTCTTTCTCTGGGTGAGCCACCGAGTGACTGATCCAGCCACTGTCAGCAACGCCAGTACAGTTCAAACCGCCCCTGTCACGGCCACAACGGCCGCCATCCACGTCTATGGCCGTGGCTGCACACGCCACACGCTATCTCTGGCCACACCTGACCAGGAGAAGTCTGGCACTTCAGGGACGGCCCCGAGCTGGCTCTGTGCACGCACTCAGGAGGAGCGAGGCCATCCCAGCCCACCCCGGGGCTCGTCCGGCAGAACCTCCATTCCCCATCTGCAAAGAGAGGGGATGGGGCCAGGGAACAAGCCCCCATTTCTGAGCCTGCAGGGATGCTAGTACAGTCCAGACCCCCAAACACAGCTCTCACGTATGGGGGCCCTGAGTCCCAGGACAGTCCCAAGCAACGGCTTACGGATTCTTTCCCAAGCACACTGAAGGTGGCACCAGGAGCATTCTCTTTCACAGATGAAGAAACCAAGCCCAGAGAATGGTGACCTACCCCAGGCCCCCAAGCAGGCGGGGGATGCGACCTGGGGTTGAGCCCGAATCTGTCTGACTCCAGATTCACGCGCCGCCCACTCTGCAAGTCTGAACTCACAGGCACCTGGCCTATTTCCTTGAGGTGCGGAAACCGAGACTCAGAGAGGTTTAGGCCCTTGCCCAAGGTCATACAGCCGGATGGAAAATCAGGTCTCGGAACCTCACGGCCATCCTCCTCCTTTTTGGCACGTTCCCATCTGCCCTGAAGTGAGGCGTGGCTTGCTCTGGCCAATGAAATGTGACCAAAGTGGCCTGTGTCACTTCCAGATGGAAGTTTTACGTGCAGTCTGGGTCAGTGCGTGGTTCACCAGCTGCCCTTTCTGCTGCCTGGTGGTCATGGGAGCCCCCGTAAGACGGAGCCTCCGCAGCCTGGCTCAGTGACTGCACGGGGCACACGGCATTGGGCTGGAGGCACGGAGCCGGCGGGCTTGTTTCTTACGCAGCATATCCAGTCCGGCCTGCCTACTCCATGCCCACCCCAGACTCCTGTCCCCCAGGCCCCGAGGGCTCACGTGCCCAGGTCCTGTTCGGGGCCAAACACACGCCCTGCCCACACCCTCACTCACCAGAGTCTGGAGAAACTGGGGTGCCCCCGGGCCCATCAGCCTGGCCTCGAGCAGTACCCACTGCCACCTCCTCCAGCTGGCCGCCGTCGAAGCTGAAGCTCATGACCATGCTCCTGTCCCACGGGCTTGCTGTACCAGCTTCCTGGAGCCGCTGGCTTCCCACGGAGCCCATGGCTGCCCGTGCTGTTGGGGGGAGAGGAGAGGAGGCGAGATGAGGGGGTGACGAGGAGGGACCCCCACGCCCCATGGCTGAGCCCCGAGCCTGCACCGCCCCCTGCCGGAGCTGTCCTCACAATTCCTTCCACCGATTTCGAAACAGCGCCATGAAGGGCGCAAACCCAAGCGGACGAGTGACATCGCATGATCTGTGTCAAGAAGCCCAGCCTCACTGCAGTGGGGAGCAATGACCGAGGCCTGTGTGTGGGTGGCGGCAGTGGCCTCGGAGGCCTGCACGGGGGTGGTGGCAGTGGGCATGGAGGCCTGCCTGGGGGTGACGGCAGTGGGCAGGGAGAGAAATCAATGGAGCGAAGAAATATTTGGGAGGTGGAACGCCAGGACTTGGTGAGCAGTCAGAACGCAGACACTAGTGAACACTTCGTGTGCCAGCTCTGTGCTCAGTGTCCCACGTATCGTCTCCGTCTGGGAGGGATGCTGACAGTCACTCATTTTACAGCCAAGGAAAACGAGGGTGAGACAGTCACTCCCCCTTGCCCCGTCACCCCACTCTCACAGGCTGTCAGGGGTGGAGCCCGGACCCAAACACAGGCCTGTGGGACACCCCAGGCCACCACAGCCCTCCGTTCTGGGGCCAACCACCTTCAGGGGCAGGAAGTGCTTCCTTTGCTCTTGCCTCAGTTTCTCTTGCTTCAGTTCCAATCTGCCAGCCCTTGTCTTTGGAGGGAAGGAAGGAGCTAACTGATGCACGATGGAGAGACGCCCCTACTGTGTAGGTAATGCTGGGTGGGGGTAAGTCTAGTTTTTTCCCTAAAACTTTATCGATTTGTTTTTCTAAGGACTTTTATTCACTCATCTGATTGCAAAAAGGATACCTGCTCCTCGTAGAGAACGTGGGACAGAAATGGGACACCATGGCATTGGGCACTGAGGGTAGCACCTCTGCCTTCCCAGCCGGTGAGCATGTGTGGTGGAACCCGCGGAAGAAGCCGGGAGAAGGACCCCACGTGCCTGAGTTACTCTGATTTTCTCTGAGGTTGGCACACAGCCATTCCCCGCTCCTCCCCGTTTCATCTCATTTTCTCCTGCTCTCCTGCCTCAGTTTACCCACTTGCTAGCCCCCAGATGGGTGGTGCTGACCAGCTACTGAGCGCCTCCTCCTGGCTCCTTCCTCTTTAGCTAATTCTCCATGGAGAGTTCTCATCAGGGCCTGGGAGCTGGAGACGCCCCTGCTTCCAGTCAGTCCTGGGGACTGGGGATATTCTGGCCCTGACAGCGGGGGGCTGACCTGGCTGATGGGCCCCAAGAGCAGTGGAGAAGGGGGTTGGGGGCTCCCGCTTCGGGGGGCTGGGGAGCAGGTGTCACTCCTCTCCAGGCTCAGTCCTCTTCCTGGGCCCCGCACCCTGGGCCTCCTGCCACACCTGGAGCTGGGGAACCAAGCTCGGCCTGGATCTGAGTGACCGTGGCCTTGGCCAGGATCCTGCGCTGGAGGCCTGGAGACCCTCAGGCCCCACCCACCCAGCCTCCAGCTATGGAACCCTCCTCCCTCCAGCCCTCTGAGGACGTGAGCCCAGCCTAGGGGACAGCCGAACCCTGACCCCTGGCCCGGGCTCAGCCAGGGGTCCCCGAGCCAGCAGCGCCCAGACATGCCCGCCTCTATGCTGAGGTTTCCGCCCCACCAGAGGCCACGCCACCGGCCGCGGACGTGCTCAGCATCCAGCCAGCAGGCGGCCCCATGGCTCCCTCTGGCTCAGTCACCCACACTGCCCGCCCCAGCCACTGTCCCCGCGTGCTCCTCCAGGCCCCCTCCTTGAGGGGGGTCTGGCTCCTCCTACCGTGGCCCCATGGCCCCTCAACACGACCTCGCTGGCCTGGCCAGAGGGCAGGCCTCACAGGGTGGTGGGGCAGGGGTGCACTGAGGGGGCCCCCCTTCCTGGGCCGCAGGCTCTACTCGCCCCTCCTCAGACCCCTCCCGCTGCACCGGGGCAGCCCAGGGCCTCAGACCCTCCCCATTCGCTCCTGTGTCCTCCTTGAGTTAAAACTTAAGAACACGCACGGGGCTCCTCTCTGCAGCCCCCACCCCACCAGGACCCCTGGGTGCCCGCCCGGAGAGCAGCTGAGAAGACCCAGAGCATTGCTCTGGCCCTCAGCTCACGGGTCCCTGCTTCAAGCCCTGGGCCTCAGTTTGCCCACCTCCCTCTGGTGGAGGAGGAGGGTAAGAAAGTCCCTCAAAAATCGGGGGGGGGAGGACGGGGGGGGGGGGGGGGGAGTTCAGCAGTCACACAGGCCACCACCTCGGGGCACTGCTGGGGGCCGGAGAGGGCTCCCCACCCCAGGAGTCCTGAGAGGCTGGCTCATGCCCCCACCCTGCAGAAAGGGAGACCGAGGCACAGAGAGGCGAGGCTGGGGCTCACACAGCCCGCTGGGCCTCCTTTCATTCCCCCATTTCAGCAGAGACTCAGAGGACACTGGTTCCGAAGGAGCCCCAGGCATCGTGGAGGTGCTGGGTGTCTGGACCCCAAGGCCAGGCTGACCCCTCTCCAAGCGCGCGGCGCCTCCAGCCAGCCAGAGGGAAAGAGGGACCCGAACTGCATTTGGAAAGCCAGCCCGCTGGCCCTCCTCCGGCCTCCTGCTCCCTGGGGGTGTCCAGCCCTGGCCAGTGGACGCCCTGGGACTGCCCTGGGCCCCTGTGCCTGGGCCGCCTGGTGCCTCCTCTGCAGCCCTTTCCCCAGCCCCGGTTCTCGAGTGCCCCAGCTCCTCCAGTGGGTTCTGCCCACGGGAAAGTGAGTTTCCAGACCCTGGAGCCGCTCCCTTCCTGCAGCTCCCGGAGGACGGGCAAACGCACTGGCCTCAGGCGCTGGCTGGTGGCAGAGCAGCCAGGACCCAGCCCCTGCCCCTGGCCTTGGTTTCTGCAGGTGTATACGCTGGCAGCACCCCACCCCCAAGCGCCTTCTGCCTGCCTGGCCCCATCAGCAACAAAGTTGGTTCCCAGGCCTGCGCCCCTAGGCAAAGGACAGACTCCCCGGGCCACCACCGCGAGGTGACCCCGGGCACAGGCCCCGCCTCTTGCAGCCGGCTCTCCCCAGAAGTAGGAGGGGGCTGGCTGGGGAAGCGGTGAGATGGGGCGGAGGGGGGCCAGGAGGAACTTCAGGTGGAAGGACCTTTAGGAGGCGCCCGGGGAGAAGGGGGCGCCAGGGCCCGGGCATGGCCTCAGGCCACCGGCCACTCTCCTCCTTCCCGGGTCTGGGTCCTGCGCTCGCACTTGGGCTGGCGTGGGGCTGGCCCGGTTCGGATGCTGCACGAGCGGTGGAGGTGGGCGCCCTCTCTTCCCGGGACAGGGAGTGGGGTCAGGCGGGGGTCTCAGAGTCCCCAGGGTCACGCGCCCCCGGCCCTGGCTTCGGCTGCCCGAGCCGGCGCGGAGGGGGAGGGGGCGCGGCGCGGGGCCGCGCGCCGCAGACAAAGGCTCCGACAGGTCCCCGCGCCCCGGCCGCGCCCGCCCCGCCCGCCCCTCCGCGGGGACCGCTTACCTGGCCGGCCCGGGGGTCCTCGGCGCGCCCGGCCCCGCCCGCGCCCACCGC
>NC_060273.1:33177478-33191739 GCF_021613505.1 Equus quagga | reverse complement strand
AGGGGGGCATGGTGGCCCCGGTGACCTCCCGGTGACCTGCGGCTGATCTAGCCCACCTCCCCCCATCCCCACCTCCCGGCCTTGGTGCCCAGGGCTACTGCCCCAGTCCCGACCCCGGGTCCCCTCGCCACGGAGGGAGGTCTGCGACTCAGGGTGGGTGGGTGTGACAGGTCACCCGGACGACCAGACTCCCAAGTTTTGAAGGATGAGTAGGAGGCCGCGGGCTGAGCCCGTGCAGAGCACCGATTCCAGCCAGGTCTGGGGGCATCGTCGCCCCCTGTGCCGCTCCCTCGGCTGGTCCCCACCCGCTGCCCAGTCTCCTCTCCCCCTAGCGTGGGATCAGACCCTGACTAGGTCCTTTTGCATCCCGCAACCTCAGTTTTCTCCCAGGTGGAATTACAATCTTGCCTTCAGGGTTGCCAGCTGAGCACCCTTGTCTCCGTGCCTCGGTGTCCTCGTCTGTGATGTGGCCCTCAGAGAGACTGTGCTAAGGCTCAGGAACCCTTGCCCCGGGGGAGGAGCCCACTGGGGCCCTGGCACCGCAAAGGAGCCAGTGATGGGGTCGCGGGGAGGTTCCTTGCCCGGAAAGGGGTCTGCACAAGGCGAGAACAGGAACCAGGTGGGAGGCAGCGTGCCCTGGGTCCCTCCGGAGCCCAGGCCTGTCCATGGGAATCAGGCAAGTCCCCTCCCCACCCGGGACAGACTTACCTGGGTGGGGTCAACACAGGGGCTTGCAGGGCACGCGCCAGCCTCCCCCCGCCATCCAACTAGCTCCTCCTCCTGCCTTGAGACCACCTGCCATCAACCAGGAGGCCCCAGAGATGCCTCTGCCCACAGCTGTGGTCCGCACCGGCCCTCAAGGCCTTGCCCTTCTCTCCTGACAGAGGACGCCCCCTAGGAGTAAGAGCCTGCCTCGCCTTCCTCTGGATCCTCAGTGCTGGGCAGAGTGCCTGCACACAGCAGGAGCCAAATACTTGCTTAAGGGTGGACTGAACCGGGTGCTGAGAGGAGTGTGCTGGGAGGATGCTGCTAGTGCCCTCAGGGGTGGGAGGCGGCCCCCTGCCCGTCATCTGCTGCCGTCTGGCTGGGGGAGATGGCCAGCCGTTCCCAGCGGTTCATCCGAGCTGACGAGCCTGCGCCCTCCCCTGGGTCTGGAGCTCTGAAAGGGGACCCTCAACCCGGCAGGGAGCCAGGCCGGGCTGTTCTGGGCGTGAACAAAAGGTATTGCGTGTGTGTGAGACTGTTATAGGTACGAGGGACACATCGGAATCCCTGCCCCATTGGGTTTCAGTCTCATGGGGGACACTGGCAATAATGGGGTACTCTCGTTCCGGGAGGCGTCCAATGCCTGGGAGACAATAGACGGAGTGAGGGCCTACGGAGAGCGAGCCTATGGGGCCGGGGCGCCCGTCACCATCTAGGGGTCAGGGAAGGCCGCTCTAGAAGGTGACACTGGAACTGAGAGACCTGAACGATGGGAAGGCGCCCACGGTGGGAGGTTTGTGGTAAGTAAGTGTGTTCCGGGCAGAGGGAACAGCCAGCGCGAAGTCCTGAGGTCAGAGAAAGCTCGTTATAGTCAAGGAAAAAAGAAGGCCGGAGTAGCAGGAACAGAGGAAGGGAGAAGAAATCGGGCGGCGGGCAGAAACCAGCCTGAGGGCGTCTTGCTGGCCATGGGAAGGCACTGGAGCCCCGTGGAGTGTTTCAGGCGAAGGAGGGAGCAGGACGTGATCTAGGTGTTTTGCTGGTGGGAGTGCAAGTTAGAACAACGGTTCTGGAAAGTCAATGGGCCTAAAAAACACGCTCAGCCTTTGATCAGAAAATCCAGCCCAAGGAAATGATTCTAAATATAGAGAGGGCTTTATATGCAAGGATGTTCGTCATAATAGCCAAACATTGCAAATAGCCAGTTACCCGAGAAGAGTGGCTATGGAATATTCACCACGGTGGGGGGTGGATGGCGCAACTGTCATCTTCGAAAACCCCAGGGGAACCATGGAATAAGGTGAAACCACACAGAGAAATGGCAGGTCCCCCCCAGGGTGGACGGTTCTGAAGCGTTTCTAGCAGTGTGGCAAGCTGGCGGCGTGCAAGTGTGACATGAGAGAGAAACAGGAAACGAGGAGAAATACGAAAGATACTTTGCACTTGGTGCCAAAAAATTGGAAGAACTGGGTGAAACGATTTTCTGGGAAAGTACGAACGAGCAGACAAGCTGTTATCAGATGACAGAAATTTAAATAGATCAATTACTAGAGAGGAAGGAGAGAAGTTTGTTAAACGACGAGTCCTCTGCCCCCACAACCCCCGCTTATGCCGTTTCACACATTTCCAGAATTCTACTAAACCATCAAAGAAGAGAGCGCCACAAGGTGACTGAAATATTCCGGAGCACAGGAAAGAAGAAAGAAATTCCTCAAGCTCACGAAGATTTCTCTAAGGAGACAACAGACTCGTCCCCCCCCCCCCCCCCCACTGTGAACATCAGTGTAAAATCCTAAATAAAATAGTAGCCACAGGAATCAGGGGCACCTTAAAATAAGAACAGGACATTCCAAATGCAAGATGGTCTCAGGTAAAGGGTGCTAGTAACATAACTCATTGTATTAATAGGTCAAAGGAAAAATCATCTGATCCTCTGTATAGATGCTAAAAAGGCATTTGGGGAAAAACGACGTTCATTCTTAATTTTATCTTTTTTTGAGGAAGATTAGCTCTGAGCTAACATCTGCTGCCAATCCTCCTCTTTTTTGCTGGGGAAGACTGGCCCTGAGCTAACATCCGTGTCCATCTTCCTCTGCTTTATATGTGGGACGCCTACCACAGCATGGCTTGCCAAGCGGTGCCATGTCCACACCTGGGATCCGAACCGGCGAACCCCGGGCCACCGAAGCGGAACGTGCACACTTAACCGCTGCACCAGTGGGCCGACCCCCATTCTTAATTTTTTAAGAATCCTCCTAAAGTAGGAATCTGTGAATCTTTATGGTCCTGAAGCAGAAGACCTCTCTCTCCACACACGGGACAAGGCTCGGATGTCCGCCCTCATCTGTTCTGTTACCTTCTGCCCCTCCCCTCTTCGGCGTCCTAGTCGACACTGATACCCAAGAGAAAGAAGGAAGATATATAAAAACTGGAAAAGAGGAGTTACATTGTTATTCGCAGGGGACAGGAGTACATAGCTGGGAGATCCGAGTGACCCCAGTAAAGCCCTTTAAGAGATTCCACAGCCTTCCTACCTGGGCGCAGCAGACAGAGAACCGCAATCAGAGAAAAGAATCATTGACGACAGGGACAAAATAGATGGAATTCCCCGGAACGAGCTTAATTAGCAATGTTCAACGTCTGCATGAAAAAAACTGTAAAGGGACATGAGAAAACTTTGGTGAGAGACTCAGGGGAAGATAGAGATGATGGCGAGTTATCTTTTGGAGCCTGTTAAACTGATTCTAAAATTCATATGGGAAAATGAATTTGCGAGACCAAGGCCGGAAAAGACTGTGAAGGAAGAGGAATGCGGAGGGATTGACTTGTCAGATACAAAGTATCAACTCAAGCCGCCACTGCTGTGGCAGCTCAGGGCTGGCCTCTGACGAGATGGACCCGTGAAGGGCACAGAACGGCGGTTCCAGAAGGCGACCCAAACGCGTGCATCGATAGCAGTATCTTTTCATGTGAGTGAGAGACGGATGGATTATTCTGTACATGGTGTTTGCCTCATTGGGTGACAATCTACAAATAAAATAAGACAAAATTGGGTCCCTACCTCATTCCTGGTACTCAAACCAAAACCAAAACCAAAACCAACAAAAATAACTAACAACAAAAAACTCCAGATTTCTGTTTTTAATAATCTCATAGAAAAGAAGTTCCTTCTAAGCGAGACACAAAACTCAGAAGCCATAAATGAAAAGACCAGCACATTTGACTGTTTCAGTAAAAAATATAAACTTCGTGCATGGAAAACCCCATCACAAACAAAATGAAAAAGATGAATGCCAGAGTGGGGAAAATATTTGCAACACATATGACAGGTAGTGGGCTTGTTTCCTTAATATATAAAGAGCATCTATAAATCAAAAAGAAAAAGACCAGCAACCAATAGAGAAGATGAGAAAAGTACATGAGCGGACAATTAAAAAAAATGCAAACACAGTGGCTTCAGCATATGAAAAATTGCCCAACTCCACACCTAGTAAGAGAGGTACAAATTAGAACTACACTGAGAGGCCATTTTTTTCTTAGCATATTGGCAAAAGCCGAAAAGTTTGAGGTCAGTGTTGGCAAGGTGAGAGTAGGATGCCCTCCCATCCTTTACGGTGGGAGTGTAAATTTATACAACTTCTATGGAGGGAAATTTGGCACATCAACCCCAAATTTAAAATGCACAAATTATTTGTTCCATGAATTCTATTTTTAAGAATCTATACAACATTATATTTGCACATCTGTTCAAAGCTGTGCATCCAAAGAATATTTGTTGCATTTTTGTAACAGCAAAAGATCAGAAACAAGCTCAGCGTCCAGCAGTACAACAGGATACTACACAACGTTACAAAGATTGAGACCTGTACCGATTGGGAGCGATTTACAAGATACATTGTTCAGTTAAAAAAGGAAAAGCAAGGTGCAGAAAAACATGTGTAATGACTAATTTTGTATGTCAACTTGGCTGGGCCACAGTGCCCCGATATTGGTCAAACATTATTCTGGACGTTCTGTGAGGGTGTTTTTGGGTGAGATTTACATTTAAATTGGTAGACCGAATAAAGCAAATTGCCCTCCATAATGTGGGTGGGCCGCGTCCAATCAGTTGAAGGCCTGCATAGACCAAAAGGCTGATCTGCCCAGAGCGAGAGGGAATTCTGCCAGCAGGTGGCCTTTGGACTGGAGATTAGGGGGTTGGGGTCGGAGAAGGGATGCTTATTTTTACTTTAGCCTTTTGTAAACTATGAATTTTTTAACGTTAAGTGGGACACGCAGGATACACAATTATGCATACCGTATACTCGCTCCACGTAGAGAAAAAACTAGAAAGCAGTACAGCAGAATTAGTCCACGGTCGTCCTTGACCGTGGGGGTGGAGAGGCAGCGTTTCCTTCTCTATTTTTCTTCCTTGTCCATAGTAAGCCCATGTCAGCCTGTTTGTAATGCTTGTCGCCGTGCACGCATTTATCACGAAACACTGAAACTATGTTTGTGTGTGGAGATGGACGTCTCGTCTTCACGGTTCCCACGCTCTCCACACACCCCGGCTCCTGCCAGCATCAAGTTACGTGGGGACGGGGGGGTGAAGGACCTTTGAGTCTGGGAAACGGCTGTTCAGATGGGGAGAAACTTTGGGGTTTAGATTAGGGCCAGGGCTGGTTTTCTGGTCCGGGGGTGTGATTGGTGTTGCCCAGGGTCCAATGGACCTTAGCAGGGGCTCGTGGCATGGTGGGGATTCAGCGCTGCGTTCTGGGGGCAGAATGGGCTGCCCACTGGAAAACCTGACGGTACGAGGAGCCTGTCTTCAGTGCAAATGGACTCGGAGCTCCTCCCACCAACAGGCAGAATAATTTCCCCGCTGCATCTCTCTGTGTTTGTGCAGGTGACTCACGCCGGCCGGTGGGATGACAGCAGCTGTGATAAACCAGAGATCTGGAAAGGCCCAGGCTGGCCTCCTGAGAGATGGGTGACCTAGAGCACAGCCACACGGCGGAGGCCGTCCCGGACCAGCTGACCACCAGCCAACCCCAGACCCATGAGCAAGCTGGTCAAGATCAGCAGAGCCACCCAGCCGACCACCCCAGATGCTCAGAGGGCTCTGTTGGGGTGAGTGGCAGATCCAGGGGAAGGGTTCTCTGTGGGGGGTGCCAGGGTGGGCTAGGCTCAGGGCCAGGCCTATGTCACTGCCGGTGACGCCTGGGCCTCACTGACCGAAGCAAGGACTCTGCTAATGGATGAAAAATGCAGCCAATTAAGGTCCCATGGAGTGAGCCAAGGAGGGGCCGTGGCCAGGCCTGTTTTGTCATCCTGGCTCCTGAGGGCAGCTGCGTTGGTGCAGGCAGGGGCTATAGTGGGGTCTGCATCACGGACAAGTGAGCAGGGGGCTGCCACCGCCAGGGACCAAGGCTCCTGCTGTGTCCTCATTTGGCAAGTGCTGAGCGCTGTTCTAAATGGCCTCTGACGTTCCCCAAATCATCCTTCAGTAGGATGGCTCCCTCCTTGGTCTCTTGGCTTCCCTCACTCAGCCTCCAACCACCTCCCTAGGCAGGCAGAGTGCACTTTCTAAAAGGTGTCCTTTTCCTGCTAACTCTCTCCATGATTCCTCAGTGACCACAGGGATAATACCCAAAGCCCAGTGTCTTCTGACCCCGGCTGACCTGTTTCCTTCCACACGCTCACTTTGGAGGAATGGGTGGTAAGGGTGGGTAGGCCAACGGTCAACTTCCTCTGCCTCAGGCCCCACCAGCAGGGAGTCAGCGCAGCTGCTCAGTCCCATCTGGTATAATTCCTTTAAAAGCTCTGTGGGTTTCCTGTGTATCAGATTACAACACACTCCATTAGGTCAGAGCTGTATCCACACATCTCTTTGAGATAGCCTCTCTCTGTTCTGGGCTGTGGGACAAGGCCCTCGAGAGTTCTAGCAGCTCTCCAGTCCAGCAGAGGGAGTCTAAGATGCATGCTTTTAAGATTCTTAGGAGCCTCTTAGCTGTCTTTGACTCCTGACAGTGGCACTGTCAGATTTTGCTTGACCTGAGACCATGTTTTATTGGCAACACTCTACATCTGATCTTTGCCTTAGGGTGAAGCCTTTCCTGGGGGCTCTTGGGTTTCTTACTCCTGGTGGCCCATCTAACCAACCCTCCAGGTGGGTGCCCTTGTGCACCAGTCTCAGGGGAGGCACTTGGGGTCCAAGCCAGATCGTGTGGAATAACTCCCACTGCTTCAGTGACATCAGCCATCAGCCTGCTCACCCGCTATCCATTCCTTCCCGAGGAGCAGGAGCCACCCCAGATGGCCATGGCCCACCAAGGTGCGTCAGTTTGGGTAGACGTGCCCACCCAAAGGCCAGTGAGTGGGTTGAGGTATAGATTGGGTTGAGGGGCGAAAGGGACTCAAGCCTAAAAAGAAGCTACATGCCCACAAAAGACGTATACACGTTTTACTCATAATAGTCAAAGTCTAGAAACAACCCAGGGGCCTATCAGGAGGAAGTAGTTCAACAGACCCTGGCCCATCCGTACCGTGGAATACTACGCAGCAATGAAAAGGAACAGGCTCCTGATACCCCAGCCCCTGGGATTACTCTCAAGCGTATCGTGCTGACCGAAAGAGACAGACGCAAGGGAACACAGACTGTCTGGTTCCATTCATGTGACATTCTAGACGACGCAAATGAATCGGAGCTAACTCAGATGGTTATTACCCTCGGGGAGGGCGGGCGGCAGGAGGGAGCTAGTGGGGTGACGGTAATGCTCATATCCTGATAGAGATCTGGCTCACACGACGTGGCCATCTGTCAAAACGCAGTAAATGTTCACTTTAGACGTGTACATTTCACTGCTTGTAAATTTTGCCTTAAAAAAACCCCCAAAACCCACACTAAATATGGACCTCTAGCTAATGACATGCAGGTTTAGGGGGGACGGGCGATGGCGTCTGCAACTGACTTCAAACTGCATTAAAAAAGGAAGATGGATTGGTGGATGGACAGCGCGATGGCGAGACGGACCTCAGAAAGCAAACGGCAAAATGCAGGCAGTGGGCATACGCGTGTTCCTGGCTTGTTCTTTCGACTCTTCTTTATGTTGAGAATTTTCATAATAAAATGTTGGGGTTGGGGGAGAAGAATAAAGGGAACCCAGCGGTGCGTACCCCACCGCCGCCCGCGCCCGCCGCTCCAGCGGGGCTGTTCCAGGCCACGCGGCTGTGCCATCTGCTTCCTGCAGAGCTCAAACCTAATTTAGTCGCAACTTATTAACTTAAAGCCCATTAGAATCTTCCCGTCAACCTGCGCAGGCAGCCAAGAGCCAGACAGAGCCCGGAGTGAGGGGCCTGCTCGGGACACAGCCGGGGAGGGAGAGGGAGCCGCTGGCTGGGCAGAGGGACAGACGCTGCCGGGGTCTGGGCCCAGCTGATCATGGAGGGTTGAGGGTCTGCCACCCCTCGGGGTCACCCCCTGGTGCAAGGAGCGGCCTTCCTCTGTGTCACTTCCTCCAATTCTTGCTCGAGTCACACAGCAAGGCCAGGCCAATGCTGGTCCCTCCTCAGCCACCCCTGTCTGTCCTGTGGGTCATGCTGCCCCCCGGACCCATAGGTCTGGAGATCAGATGGAGCCGCACCCTGAGCCAGGCTTCCAGGACGGAAGCCCCCAAGCCTACGTGGCCTCCTGGGGCCCTCGGGACAGCCCTGGACAGCCAGCGATGGGGGATGAAGCCTCCAGGGGCCGCCGCTGGAGGCCGGCCCAGATGGCGGGAGCTGCCTGGCCCGGCTCCAGGGCTCTTAGCTGGAAGAGCTCTTCATTACGGCCACGGTGCGGCAGGCTGGCGGGGACGGGAGCCCAGGGGGACCTCTGGACCTCCTCCCTCCCTGCCGGCCCCACCTCCTCTGTGCTCCTTCCCGCCTGGACCCCACGCCCCCTCTGGGCGCCTGCCTGCCCTGGCCAGCCCCTCTCTGAGCCAGCAGCCACACCCCATTTCCAAGGGCTTCCTCCCTCCCCCCGCCCCCATGATGAGGCGCCCCTCTCCCAAGCTTTCATCCGCCTGTTCCTCCACCTGGAGGGCCTGCCCATCACCGAGCACACTCCCCTCCACCCCACCAACTCCTATTCATCCCTAACGCCTCAGCGCCACAGGCCCCTCCTCCAGGGGGTCTCCCCTGACTGGCGTGGGACGGCTGACCCTGGGAACTCAGTCCTCCAATCCTCACCACGCCTCTGAGGGACGCTCCACGACGCCCTACTTGACAGACGGGATGAGGCCCAGAGAGGTGAAGACACTTGCTCAAGGGCACTCAGCCAAGGAGCCTTGAGGAGTTCGCTCCTCACTGGGTCTCGGGGCAGCGCCGGGGCTGGCGGGAGGCTCCGTAAGTGAAAGGGGCTCGGCGAATGGACTACCATCGGGGTGGGTGGCAGAGCAGTGCAGGCCTTTACTGTGCGGGCCCCCGCTGAAGGAGGCAGGGTGTTGGCCTCTTACAGAGACCTCCCATCCCTGAGCACCGACCCGGGAGGTCACGCCCTGCTCCTCTGGAAGGAGCACGCCCATTTCACAGATGCAGAAACGGATCCCAGAGAGCCTGAGGCTGGCCCGGGGTTTCCCAGCCAGGCGCCGAGGGAACGGCAGAGCCCGGACCTGACTCAGGACAGGCTGGCCAGCCCAGGCTCCTGACCATGCCGGGGCCCTGCCCAGGGCTTACCTGGGGCTCCCGTGCTCCCTCTGAGGCCTCTCCGGTGGAGTCAGAGCTCACCCGTCAGACACACCGCGTGCGAAGGAGCCTTTGTACTCTCTATTTACAAGAGGCGGCTTGTGAGCCAATTAGCAGGGTAACCAGGGGGAGTGTTTGGCTTCCGTGGGTGGGAATTGAAGCCATCTGTTCCCGAGTGCTGAGAAAACACTGGAGCCGTCGCTAGAGCCACAGCGCCCAGCAGAGCTGCTGACAACGCTGCCTGGCGCCCACAGGCTGTGTGTCCCAGGGCAGGGCACTCACCCTCTCTGGGCCTCAGCATCTGCATAGCCTAGGGGACCTGTCCAGCTGTGTGACTCCAGAACGTTCCCTGCCTGCCTGCCTCCTCCTCCTGCTCCTCTCTCCTGGCTCCCCACATCCTCCCTGCCCCCCGCCCTCCCCATGGTGTAGACCAAGCTCCCCCAGGCAGAGGAAGCCTGCCGATTGCAAGGAGGGCAGCTCCGGCCTCCCCAGCCCCGGCCTTGGAGGGGTTTTTGACCGGTGGACTCGTCTGCCCCCAAGCTGAAAATAGCATTATTGTTTCCTCTGAATATAAAGATGATGATTCACCAATCCAGAAATTTATGGCACAGAACGGTAACCAAGCGAGACTCCCCTCTCCTGAGAGGGAGAGCGTCTGCCGAGGGGGCGGATGTGCAGACCGCTCTCCAAGCTGCTTGCCCCGTCTGGGGTCAGTGTAGGGGGAGAGGTCATTGACTGGGATGTTTCAGAGAGAGAGACAGAGAGAGAGAGAGAGAAATAAAGACAGAGATAGAGAGGGATGGAGATGGAAAGAGAGAGAGATGGAGAGAGAGAGATGGAGACAGAGAGAGAAAGGAGTCCCACTCGCACCAGGACCCTTCTGCTCCTTGTTGAGCTCCGCGGAGACTTCGGACTGTGGGACGCGGTGCCTGCCACACCTCATCCTTCCCCCACGGGAGAGCAGAAAGGTTGAGTCTGAGCCGAGCTGTCGGTTGGACAAACCTGGGTTCCAGCCCCAGCCTCCCCCGCCCAGCTGTGCGGCTTGAGGCGGCCCCCTTGGCTTCGCTCAGCTGAGCTCAGTTGCCTCTTCTGCAAAATGGGGGAACAGCAGTAGCCACCGCGTCGCAGGATCCTTGCTAGTTACTCTAGTGACGTGTGATGATGGCCAAGGCAGGGCTGGCACTGGCGCGGAGTCCCGCGGCTGTTAGCCCGGTCAGCGGGACCAGCAATAAAACGCCGGGGCCTCTGCCAGGCGGGGGCGATCGATCCTGCGGGGCCTGTGCCGGGCGGGTGGGCTTCTCGGCGAGACCGGACTGGCCGGCCTGAGGGTCGTTTCCCGAAGCCTGCTTTGTTGAAGGGGACAGCTTGGGCGGCAGGGCCCCCCCCTCCCTGCCCCTCCCCTCGCCGTTCCAGAACATTCAGGCTGCAGGATGGGGATTCCAGCGGCCAGAGCTGGGGTCCCATCCCCTTGTCTCCAGGGCAGGGCGGGAGAGGAGCTCCCCAGAGCACTTGAGGCTTGGGGACCGGGATGCTGGGGCCACCACAGGGAGGCCCTCCATCGGGGACGGGCTCCTCGGCCGCCCTCGGTCAGCGCCCGGCTCTGCGGGTGTGGTTGGCTTCTGGCGGCCAGGCGGTCCCTCAGGCTGGGAAGGGGGCTGGATGTGGCCCTCGCCATGGCGGGGGCAGTGGGCAGTCCCCTGTCTCCACCCATCCTGCGGGATTCAGTGAGGGAACATTCTAGATGCCTCCACTCCGCCTTCCCGGAGCTGTCCTGGAGCAGCTCCCACCAGCTCTCCTGACCGATTATCACAATCTCAGGAAATTTTGCAAGACGGTTGTTAAACTCGGCCGTTATTAAAAATGAACCGAACTTACAAAGGTGAGACTTACTCGGAACTCATCACTTCCTAGTTGCCGTACTATTATCGATGCTCTCGAGTCATTTACGTCCACTGTATCTGGAAGGTGGCATTGCCGTGTGATGGCGTGCCACTGCGTTTCTGTTCCCCACTCTGTTCCACGTTGGCGTCTTGAAATTGGCCATAGTGGGAATATTTGCGCCACGGCAATGGGCCGATGCTACAAATCTCCCCCACCCCCACCCCCACACGGGGTCCTGCCTCCTCTCCTCTGGGGGTCCCTCAAACACATCCTGGACCCCTCATGGCCTGGACTCCAGCCTGGGGTCCCCTCTCCATCGTGTCTCCTCCTTGGCCACTTGGCACCTCTCTGCTCCCTCCAACTCCTCCTATATCCAGACACATCGCTCCCAGGACAAAGCCGACAGGGCTGCCCACAGCACCAAGCCCTCCATGGCTCCCACCTGCCCACAGGACAAACCCAAGCTCCTCAGCCAGGCTCTCAAGGTCCGCTGCCGGCTCCGTCCATCTCACTGTTTGCCCTCCAGTTTCCACCGAATTCACGCTGCCAAGCAGAACTGCTCTGAAGCCCCGGCCCGAGGCCCCGCTCTGGTCCTCCTCGCAGCAGTCGTAGCCCCTTCCAGGGCCTGTGTGGAGTTTCCCCCCTGGCAGCCGGCCACATGGCTGGCGTGTGCAGCCCTAGGCCCGGGGTGACCAGGGGCCTGCGTGTGAGCCCAGAGCCTGGCCACGCAGACGGGGGTGTCCACGCTCAGGCATGAGCGCTTCTTGACCGTGAGCACTGGGGCTGGCAGAGATGGGGGACCAGAGGCCAGAGGTAGCAGAGTGACGGCTGCCACCCCCGTGTCCTGGCAGGGAGCTCGGTCACACCTGGCCTCCCAGGGTGTTAGGAAGGTGTAGACAGAACACAGTTATTTAACAGGTGGTCCGCTTGATTTTTCACTCTCCACGGTTTAGACTGGTGGCGTGTTGACCTTTCACCCTCTGACCCTCGCCGCAGGCCCTGCAAGTTTAGGAGCAGGCCGGACCCCAAGTTCCAGACTCGGCACCTTCGTTCACGTGGCTTCCTTGCTCAGGGGGCTGACGTGGTGGAAGCTCCTGAGCTGTCGGAACACCACCGATGTCTGTGGTCATTGTGACCACGGCTGTAGCGTCCAGAGGCAGCGACGGTCCCAAGGCTCCGGGGGGCATTTGCGCCAGGGCCCGCTCTCCATCCTCCTCCAAAGGGCTGGTCCCAGTTGGGGAGAAGCAGGGCGCTGGTGGAAGGCGCTGCGTCCTCCCGGGAAGGGGCTTATCTTGGCTGAATTCTCTTAATCCTCTTGGGGGATTAAGGAAACTCAATGCACGTGGCTTGATAATGCCAGTTAAAGATTTAATAGGCTTCAGGCTTTCCAAGAGAAGACTGGACAATTTTGTTCTTGCCTCGTGGGGTGACCTTGATCTGCGGCTCCGTTTCTCCACCTGGGAAGGAAAGGGTTGGTGGTGGTCTGTGGTCCCCGAAATGTTGTGTGTCTAAGGGGGTGGCCAGTGGTTGCCGGAGTGCGTGCTGGTTTGGACAGCTTCCCCATCCCGTTCGCCCCATGGGGGGTGGGGTGGGGCTGTCAGTCACGTAGCAGAAGGCCAGTCATGGGATAGCATCCACTGGAACACAGTAGTTGGCGGAGGATGGCCATATGGCTCAAGCTCAGCTCCCCAGAGCCTTCCTCGGAACTTTTGCCGGGTCTATCTGGTGGTTTTCTTCCCTGGTGCCTCTTAACTTGGGAAGATAAGATGAAGAGGCTGCAGCTACCTGTCTGCCACATGCCGAGCACCTACGTGCAGGATGAAGTTCAGGATGACCAGCAGAACAGACGGAGAGAGAGGCAGAGCCCTGGCCGTATTATTTGTGGCCCTGGATCTAGCCCTACCTGATGCCTACCCTGTGAGCCAGCAAATTCCCGTTTTGGCATAAAGCTGTTTGAGTGGTGTTTCTGCCGCTTGGAACTAGAGGAGTATGGTTACATCTATGGTCAGGAAGAGGTGTCTATGGCTGTCATCAGAGCCTCAGTGGGGTCCCTGATTCCCTCCAAAGACTAAAAAGCCCTGAGGGAGGTTTCTTCGACTGTGGATGCTCAGCTCTCTCAGCAGCCCCCAGGCAGGATGATCTCGCTGGGTTCATCATCGGACTATGTAGAATGTCATCCCGTGCTTGCCCTTCCCCTCCCGCCCCGTCTGCTCTGTGCCCCGGGTGCCTGCCCCATATGGGCCACATCAATGGGGTCCCTGCCTCTGGCTGCTGGTTCGGTTTGACCAACGGGAAGCCCCAACGGGAGATTGGAGGGAGGGAGAAGAGTGAGGTCAGCGCATTTCTTCCCTGACCCTCTCTTGGCAAGGTCATCTCGGCTGGTCGTGTCCCTCAGTCGTAGGTCATGGCTTCCCGGGGTCCCTCTCTTCCTGACTCTCTCACTCCAGTTTCCAGTATCTGGTCTTTCCCTGAATCTTTGGGCTCAGGGGTGGTGACCATGCCAGCATTGCGCAGTGTCCCCGCCATTCCCGACCCC
The DNA here is from genome assembly GCF_021613505.1 of Equus quagga. NCBI lineage: Eukaryota > Metazoa > Chordata > Mammalia > Perissodactyla > Equidae > Equus > Equus quagga. The sequence continues at coordinate 33,177,917 of NC_060273.1, read as the reverse complement.
CTGCCCACGCTCACAGACGTGGTCCCTTGAATTATCCCAATCTGAGTGTGCCGTCTGCTCTCTGTTGGGATCTGAGAGATACAAGAGGCACGGACACCACGGAGGATCAAACAAAAAATGGTGACTCTGGGATTGCTGCGTAGACCCCAGATGGAGCAGGAAGGGGCGATGGCGGCCGGGATGACAGGACCTGGAGATGCTCAGTGCGTGCGCGTCCCTCTGGCACTCGGCTTCCCCATCAAAATGTGAGAAGTGGGGGCCGCCTGGTGGCGCAGCAGTTAAGTGTGGACGTTCCGCTTTGGCGGCCTGGGGTTCGCCGGTTGGGATCCCAGGTGTAGACATGGCACCGCTCAGAAGGCCGTGCTGTGGCAGGCGTCCCACATATAAAGTAGAAGAAGATGGGCATGGATGTTAGCTCAGGGCCAGTCTTCCTCAGCAA